>NW_026562427.1:3515000-3818579 GCF_027474105.1 Poeciliopsis prolifica
GATGGACGAAGCCTCCAGAAAGTCCCTTTCCTGAGCGAGACACCTCCGTGTGACGCCCAGGTTCAGGACGCTCTGGAGAGCAGCGTCCACCCAGCTGTAGCGGAGTCCATCGTCCGCTAGTCCATGGCCCACCAATGCCGTCCCCTCTGTCCCTGGGAAATCTGAGCCGACTTCTTCTTCTTTTTTCGTGTCCAGGGGACAATCGATCTCAAGGCCAACGGAAATTGTTGCAGACAGAGTATTTTGTGCCAAACTATCTTCCTCGGCCAGGGAATATCTTAATGGAAAAGTTCTTGTATAAGACGAGCGGAGAGGAGAATTTAAAGGAAGGGCCAGCGATGGGACCAGCGAAACCAAAGCTTCTCTGTGGCTTCAGTCACAGCTTTGGCCGCGAGGTCAGTCGCAGACAAGTCTTCCCCAGCCGGGGGAGACTTCTCTACAACCGCGCCCTCGCCCTCATCTTCCGCCGTCTCTGAACAAACTTCTCCCGCCGGGTCAGTTTGTTCGTCGACAGTCGGAACCCCCTCAGGACTGTCTGGTACGGAGTCCACCACACCGGTGTTCTGCTCTGAGCAAGCCCAGCCGGGCAGGTTTGCTCAGAGGCAGTGGTGTTGTCCTCTGTACGGACGGTCCTTAAGGGGATAGAGGCCGAGGTCCCACTCACACCCGCTTCACGACAAACCTCCCCCTCCGGGTCGGTCTTTTCTGTGGAAGTGGGTGTTGGACCCTTCCAGAGCAAATCCTCCTCTCCACGTTGATTGGCGTTTTGTTTCGAATCCTTCCCGGAAAAGTACTGGTCCGTGAGCTTCTGCATGCTGGTGGTGACCGCGTAGCCAATTCCCAACCGAGGGGGATGAGAAAAGGGACGAATGCTTTAGCTAGGCCAAACATGACTGCTGTGTAATTATGATGCTCTACTCTGATGCTCCAGTATCTTCATCTGGCTGATGCTTTCAGATTCAATCATTTAAGGATCAGAACCTCTTTGATCTATTGTGATGTAAATGTAATCTATGACCTCATCAGTGACCTCATCAGTGACCTCACTGGACTTCAGCCGCAAGGTCTTGCTTCTGATCGTTTCCATAGCAACGATCAGCTCTGTTCTGCATAACTCCAGCTGACATAAATACTTAAATAAAAAGTAATATTTTTTATTTATTTAACATGAGATTAATAGATTTGTATATGATTTAATTTTTGCATTTGGTCTTAAGCTTATCCACTATTATTTTTAATTCTTATTCATTTATCATCATTATTCATGTATTATTCATGTTTTTTTCTTTTGGCAGACAACTTACTGTTGTGACTATTTTACCAAACATAGGAAACAAAAGCAGAAGAGAGATCTATGTATGAAATTATACATCCTTTATTGAGTTCCAGAACCCAGAAGTTCTTGGTTTGGGTCATTCAGGTAGCTTTGGGATGAAAGTGCTTCAAGAGTTTGGGTCATGTGCTATTCTGGGATGTAGACGTGTGAAGGAATCCCCACGATGTCAGTAAAACCGAGTGGCATGCCTTAGTAGGTGTGTGTACCTGTGTGCGTGTGTGTGGGTGTGTGTGTAGGGGTGTGTGCGTGTGTGTGCGTGTGTGCATGGTTGTTTGTCCTGTTTGTTTCTGTGTTGTCCTGCAACAGCCTGGCGACCTGTCCAGGGTCCAGGCCTCTCACCCAGAACTCAGGTGGAGATCGGCACCAACAAATATGTGTCTTGTTATTTGGTGCAAGTAAACTTCTGGTTTCAACTGTATAGCATGGCCGTCCACAACAGACAGCAAACAGGAATGTAGCACTGTTTGCTGTATTCCTCTCTAGACTCAACTGAAGGCTTTACTTCATAAATACACAGTCAAAATTAATCTTATAGGGTTTATACAGCCACAAAAACAATCCGTGGGTCATAACAAAAGGATAAAATGGCTGAAATGGCTGTGATACGAAAAGCAAATGGCACCAAGCTGCAATAGAAATCCATCTGATTTTCTCGATTCAACTGAATTTATCCCAACGTAATACGATTACAACTTAGTCCAATACAGTCAGGTTCAGGTTTAAATCCAATTTCAGGTTAAATCCAATTTTATATCCTCTAAATATACCACAACACAAGACAATGAAATCAGATAGAATAAATTTAACGAATGGCCTTTAAAAATTTTTTTGTTCATGTAAGAAAGCCAATTTGCATCACATTTCACCTTGATTTAGTCCTTAGGGTGTCCTCAAAGAAATGCACACCTGTGAATAAACGCCTTGCATTTAGAAAGTTGTACAGACTAATAAGAATAATAAATTACTTTTCATACTTTGTACTCCCAAAGGACTGAATTCTTTTCTTTTTCAACATACTGAAACAGCATTCTGTAACAATTTAAAGCTGTTGTCACACCACGTAGCCATGTCAGCTACCATATTCAGAGTTTCAATTCATGTTTTATAGTGATGGGTCCGGCAACACTGATGCGTCGGCGCACGTGTCGAGCCCATAGACAAAACCCCATGTCTTGGTCTGTGCACATTTTGCTTTCAGCAAGTCAGGTGACCAATACAGGAACTGTTTCGAAATGACACTGGCACGCGAAAGTGTGTTTATAAGGAAGCAAATCTGTCAACGAGACGCATTTGCCAGAAGAATTCTTGATCTTTTACGGTAATGCGTCAATTTGGAGGATCCTCAGGGCAAACGAAAGGTTTTGTAGTTTGGGACCATTTTGATCACTGAAAGCAAATGGCATGGAAACCCAACAAATCATTAAGAAACATTATCAATTTGTGCAAAAAAGGAAACATAATAAGTTATGGTGAGCTTTAATGTTTTATCTTTTTAAATGTGCCACAGGGCCACTTTTTACAGTTTGCTTTAAAGCTCCAAATTGTTTCCAGTTGTGTTGTAAATAATAAGTTTTATTTACTTATGATGTCAAGCTATTTTGTTATCGCTAACAAGAAATATTGTGCTGGTGTTTGTCCTCTCACATTATGCCTCTGCTGGTGAGGACTCCTACCTCTTCTCAGTCAGTCATGATTGGTGCTACGGAAAAAGAAAACCTGCAGCCTGTTTGAATACAAAATTTACTTAATTCAGGATATAACATGGAACTCTACAGCCACTCAATATAGAAAGTGTTATGCATGACATTCTATACCACAAAATTGTATGTAAGTATTTGATCTTTTTGTTTAGTTCTTTTAAAATAATTGCTACAGATCATATTAAAACAGTAACTGGGTGTTTTTTCAACACTTGAAATAATTGTGTTTTTCAAAATTTTCAATAAAAATAATTTGATTATTTTGTATGTTTGTTTAAAATGTTACTAATGTGGGATTATATAGTGAGCATGTCACACCCAGCATTCCTTTAAGAAGTTCACAGAAAAGTGAAAAACAAGTTTGCCTTCAGATATCAGACAATGGAAATGAAGACATTTTTCTGTCTCCCCATAGACTGAGCCTTGTTTTGTATAAACCCAAAACTCAGCTACTTGCTGAAATAATCATCGTCTATGCGAGTCAAAATTTGCACCAAGGCAAATTTCTCCATGTCCTGGTTTTTATGTAGTCATGCTACATCGTGTCATTAAAAAGAAGTTAAACCTCTGAGGGAGACCTCTTCCTCTGTGTGTACACAAAGCTAGAGCACAGCATGGTGTGTTTGTACTGCTGTTTTTATTCATGTTTAAAGAATATCCTGCTGAGAAGAGATCGCACACATCCGGGCTAATTGCGGCTGCTGATGTCATGCTAAATTAGTAACATGTGTAACATGTGTAACCTCAGGTTACATAGATCTTGTTTGAGAGAAAATGTGAATTAGAGGGAAAATGTAGCAATGTTACATTTTAGGGGAATGTTTTTCTGATTCCCTGTCAAATTCCCTTCTCACACTCCAGATCAACCAGTCTCTGGAGAGATTAGCGAACATTTTTGTTTTTTTCTTTTTTTCATATGCTCAGACAAACAGATGGAAGAAGATATATATGGGAGGGAATATATATATATATATATATATATATATTATATATATATATATATATATATAATATATATATATATATATATATGAATATATATGGGAGGGAGTATATATATATATATGAATATATATGAATATATATATATATATATATATATATATATATATATATATATATATATATATATATATATTATATATATATATATATATATATATATATATATATATATATATATATATATATATATATATATAAATAAAGTAAAAAACAGATCTCCCTGCCTCTGGAGGTTATTAGGAGGTGAGTCAAGAAATAGCTGCACTTACCTCCGATTTTTCTGCCATCTAACCCCTATGTGGCAGATTTCGACAAAGTGCATCCTTGATACATTTTTGATGCATCTTTGTCAGTTTATCCTAGTAAATAAAAGGCATCATGAGAGAGATAACCATACACACACATGTTCCCTCCAAACATCAGTTCAGAATAAAAAAACAAACCCAATATCCATGGTCTTTGACTGTGGAAGCAAAGACACGTTCATCATACAAACTAGGCATTGATAACATTGAATACAAATACAACAGCTTCATTTCAAATGTCTTCTAAAGTGTACCTGCATTTTTATTTCAAAAGCATGTGGTCTGTAAACTTTGAATGTATTAACAATTTGTTCAATTCTGTTATAGTACATTGGCTCTTGAATAAATGTGGGTAAGACTTTATTTGACGTGGTGTGCATAAGACTGACATGATACTGTCATAAACATGACAAAACACCTGTTAGAAGCAGACCAAAAAATTTCATGAAGTGTCATTCCGTAAGTAATCGAACTTTTAATGAGAAATTGCTTTAATAGTTGGATGACAGGTGTAATGTTTATGACAGAGACATGTCAGTCTTATGCACACCTCATCAAGCTGTCTCAAGATTGCTACCAAATTTTTTAGGGGAAAAAAAACAACAAAAACAACTCTGTTTTAATGAGATATGTTTTATCGCTGGGATGTTTTTTCATCATCTTTCATCTGTTTACCTTTTGTCCAAATAGTACTAAAATAAGTTTTTCCGCTAATTCAACAAACGAACATGATCTGAAGCTCCATCTGTGAAAAGTAAAGAAAAACATTAAGGAAAGACCTGACACCAGACACAAGATTTACATAATCCACGTCATGGATTTTATGGCAAGTCTTTGCCTTGAGGCTCATTGGAGATGAAATTGCTTTGAAAAATACTGTTTTTGTTTATGAAACTTTATATCTTTGGCCGTTTTCATAAATATAGATGGGGAAATAAGAAGAAGTTTTCACTCGGTGCAATTTCAGAATAGTTTGTTTCTTGTGCTGAAGTTTCTGTATTCGGAATAATATGTCTGCCCCCTGGAGTGTTTCTTTCTTTGGCTGGATGCTGTGAAGTGGCATCTCTATATCATGAAACAAATCAACATCCCCTGATGTATTTTTATCTTGGCCATCTCGCTCTGTTCTGTCAAAACTTTACATTTGGACACTTTAGCTGCAGTTTTTGTTTTCTGAAGCCAAAGTTTTTACCGTTTCCTCGCCTGCATGTTGTGAGCTCAAAGCAAATTCCAGTTTGACATCCACTGATCAGAGATTTTAGTGTCAATTTTTGGTCGCTAATTTATGTTAGGACCAGAGGCAACATAAATTATGTTGTTAATTGTTGAAAATAAAGCTTTATAAACAAACACAAGGCGACATTTACTACCATCTTTAGCAGCATATGTTAGCATTTAGCTCAGTTAGCTATGAGATGTCGATGTCAATGTAACTTCTTAGCTTTAGTTTCCAGACTTCCTCCTCACCTCCGAATTTGTAGTTTCCAACCAGCCAATTTCAAATCAAAGCTTTTGAAGGTTGAAATGTGTTTTCTTGATGAACCTTTACTTACAGTTCTACATGGAAAATGGTAAAATCTCAGAAAAAATTGCAGTGAACTCATATTTATTAATAGAATCTTGAAAGCAGTAAGTGGCTAACTTGAAGAAACACAGCAGTATTCAAATATTTCAAGACCTACTTGCATCCGCTATTTTCCGCAACTGGTTCACATTGATCCAACTCTTTTCATTGTCTTTTTTTCCCAGTTTGCAATGGGTGGTTCTGTACTACTATTCACTAACAGAGTGGGAAGTAAATAAAAGTACTACTCTCCATAGCTGATCAAAATTATTCAGTTCAAATTGGCACACAGCACAAAAGGCAAAAACATCTGAAGCAACTAATATTTTTCAGTTTCTCAAAATCGCTTCTAACCCTCCACAATGTGGATTATTGTTTCACCAAATTGGATACCAAGTCATTGCCTGCACCTCATTCAAACTGGGATATGGATGGGAGAAGATTACTGCAGATACAGTCACCCAGCCTGCCCCACTGATTCAAGATTTCATCCCTCAGCGTGATTAAATGGGAGACTTTCACACCCGATTTGTTAATTCATCAAAACGCCGTCTTGTGCAATATGGAAGTTGAATTCATCACATTTTGCTCGGTTTCATGTTGGCTTGCATAAAACTCAAATGGACACACATTGCATATCGGTCTTTTAGTGAAGGTGCCTTGCCAGAGGACGAGCACATTAATATATTACGCAAGTCAAGAGGTCTGCAGTTAAAAAGAATGAGACAAGGAGAGACTATGTGTCTGCTGAGGTGCTGACAAGCAGATGGGAGAAAGGTGGGAAAAAAAATCTCTGCTTAAAAGAGAATTTATGAAGTACCAATCACATGAAGGGCATTTGAAACTGTCAAAAAGACGGTGAATTAAGAGAAAAGCTATCAAAAGGCATTCAGCTGTCATTCAAGCAATTGCAATCAGTCCATGTTAAAAATAAAACATCAAGTTCAGACTTGGCTCTAGTATCTGTCCTTGGCTATCTGTTAACACCAGGATAGTGCTATATACAGGTGTGAACACACTTGAGACTGATTAATGACAGGCTCATTCAGACCTCTGTCCTTGGACACGCTTAAAGATCATTCACCGAAGAAGCATGGCTTCCCTCAAGCAGCACAGCATTTACAGGTTCAAGCCTTTAGTGTGCCTGTTCTGGCCGTGAGGTCACAAACAGTTTATGCTCTTTTATGTCCTGATCATATCACGTGCGTTAAAAAAAAGCACACCCAGAGTTTTGTGGCCTAAAATAAATCTGCAGAAATACAACTTAGAAGGACCGGGCAATATGGACAGGGAGAGCTTGCGATTTTGATGTTCATGGAAAAAGGAAAAAGTATAAATACATTTTACTAAAAACACAAGGAAACACTTTATCTGAAGGATTGTGCATAAGACTGACATGAAACTGTCATAAACCTGACAAAACACCTGTCATGCACATAAAGGAGTCTTCATGAATGTTTACAACTGTCGTCATGAAGTGTCATTTGGCAGTAAAAAAAATAAAAAAATACAAAAGACAGACTTCTAATGCAAAGTTGCACTGAGAGTTGCTTTAAAACTCCATTAAAGGTGTAAACTTTGCATTGTTCGGTCAATAATAGCCCTATTAATGCAAAATTCTATTAAACTTTGCATTAAAAGTTCACTGAAAGTGTCAACTTTATTTACCAAATGACACTTCATGACAAGAGTCATAAATATTCATGAGGAGTCCTTCATGTTCATGACCGTTGTTATGTCATGTTTATGACAGTTGCACGTCAGTCGTATGCAGACCCCTTCAAATAAAGTGTTACCAAAACTAGTTCTGCCAAAAATGCACATTTAATACTTCTTCATGAAGCCAATTAGTGGTTTTAACATTTTACCTAAATGGCAGCTGCTTTGGATAGACTGCATCTGTAGTGAGAGGATAAAAATACAATAGTAGTGAAAAGAAAATACACAATTAAATTTGTACTGTGAACATAAGTGTGGGTTTCGAGTTGTACATTTTTGAAAACCTGTCCATCACAATATTTACTTTCATTCTGTGTGCATCTGGTCATGGACACATTTATTTCTTATTTTGCAATTAGACAACAGTTTCACATGACGCATTTATCAGCGTGTGCTCTGCCATGGTGTGTTGTAACCTGTCGTGCCGATTTCTTAACCTCTCTGTCTGAATAATCATTTAGTTCAAGTGACTCAGTGTATTATTAATTTCACAAAAACACCAGTAGGCCCTGGTGATGTCTTCTTCATTCATACAAGTCAGATTTTGGTGAGAACTGTGAACCCTCACGCTGAAAAGCGCCCACCAGTAGCCGGATCAACCAGGTTGTCTTTGTGCTCACAGGAATATCATTTAAAGAGTATTCAGTGTGCAAAATGCATAGTGAGGAAGGTATTGTTGGTTATCTTGTTTCTCTTTCATTTGCTGTCTAATTTGACTCATAACAAGGTTTTATAGCAGTCATTAGAAGGTAAATTTTCTTGGTTAAGCTTGACACATTAATGCCCAGCCATTCAGTCGTTGATAAATGGACACTCAACTCTGGTTATTATGATGAATGGGAATTTCAGACAAGCAACAGTGCCAGGTATGAAAAGGAATGAAATACACCCGAGAGAAATTCTTCCTAAAAGTGCCGCCAAAGGCAAATTGGACACGGATGCCTGTACAGTCAGTTGACATTCACAGTATTGGTTTCTATTGGATTGCTGGACTTGCTTGTTAGCAAGGGCCAAGGTGTTGGAGGGTACTTTGACAAAACAGGAACTGGAGAGAGAGAGGGAAAAAAAGCATCCAGTAAATAGGCCAGCTGTTACCATGGCAAAAGCGAGAATCCCTGACCTTTTAGCCATCAGAACAGGTGTGTGCTGAAAATGTGACAAAAGCCATCAAATACGTAACACTAAGCATGTTATCGTAATGTAGATAATTATAAGAGGAGGAGTGTACTCTGTGGATGGGGCTTGCAGTTGCTCAGACTAGACTGTGGGTTTTGATCAGTGGGTTATGATGAGTAGCTGAGAAAAAAGAAAGTTGATGAGCCCAAAAGGAGCAGAGAAGTACAGAGGCAGGGGAAATACAGAATAGGAAAGTTAATCACAACCATCTCGACTGCATAATAAGAGAAGGGCACAGGAATAAAAATAGCGAACACGAAAGAGTAATGGAATTTATTTTAGAGTATTTAACCTATTTCACAGAGAATCCAGGCAGGGTAATCAATTAAAAGTGCTTTTAGCCCAGATCTCAACTTCAATTACTCTGCAGCTGTGATTATTCTCTGACATGATACCTTCCCAGATATAGATATCTTATTAACTACGTTAAAATGTTGACCCTTTACTTATACTTATGCAATAAACCGCAGTAGTTGCTAACATGCACTGAATTATTACCACAATGTCTGTCTAATAGGCTATGTGTCTTCGAGATACTCCAATAAAACCCATTTGCAGCTTAAACTTTCCAGTGAGATATTCTGTAGCAGATCTGTGTCAAGAAGAACCTCGCCATGCATTGGAATGACAACATACTATGCGTCATGAAAAGACATGCCCAAATAAATCTTTGTCAATATATTGCTCAGCTTTGGGGTGAAAAAAGAAGTTATTTTACATCATCCTGAACTGTGAAAATAAGTAAGATAAAAATTTCTCAACAGACAAGAAAAGCAAGGTAAATACTTTGTGAGTGCCAGGCCTGCTATGAAACCTGACCTGTGCATGTTGTGACAGTCTAAAATCCTCTTCTCTCAGACTCTGTGTCAGTGGTCAGTTAAATCCTTGACTGAGGTGTTTAGCCAATATGTACAAACAATCCCCCAGACATTAAAGGAGGTCTGCTGGAGCCACAGTGCCTGTCTCCCAGTACTTCTGTTTGTTTGACAATCTACCCAGCACTAATCCTCGGCTCTACAGCACACCTGGAAGGGCAGAGGGATCGAAACAGCAGCTCAGGAAAAAATATGCAACTCTGCATTCCCGTGTACACTCCCGCCGAGACCATGCGCATGGGTGAAACATGTGTACCCGCGTTAGACGGCAACAGCACACTGGATGGATGAAAGTGGACAGCAGAGCAGGAGATTTGATTTGGATCTGGTGGCTTTGTAAAGTTCCTTGTCATCTGTCACATCTGATGAATGCAGGCTTAACAAATTCGACTGCCGGCCAGATCTTCTTGCATTTTTAATTGTTCGTGCAGATCCGGCAAGGCCCCTGTTAGATTCTGTCACAGAGGACACAGAATGGACTGCAGGGTGCAGCCTCTAAATCCATGTCACTCAATGGAGGATGCGAAACTTTGCAGCGCGCACACACGCACCCACACACACACACCTTCCCCCCCGAGAACTAATTTACACGGTGAAAAACATTCAACTGATGGAAAAAAAGGCTCATTTATCACATTCACATACCATAAATGGGTATCCATCAAACAAGTCTGCAATACATATAGGAAAGTGTGTACTTGTCGGAGAAAAAAAAAACAAACTTGTTTGCTCATTTGTACCTTTCAGTTTGAGCGGGTATAAAGTCGTAGCATCTTCCTTTTCCGAATATTTCACATTGTTTATTTTCAGCTGGGAATTCTTAAACTCATGCTGACATTTTGAACGGCACCAGCAAGGCTTTGCCAAATTATTAATTAAAACAGCTGTGACATTTTATTGCCGCATTGCACATTCAGCAGCAAAAGGCTTCCAGGAACAAAATGATGGAGACTGGAGGTAAAAAAAAAAAAAGAAAAGAAAAAAGAAAACACCAAGCAACAAGGAGGATCATATTTGGCAGTATTCAAAGGTGTCATTTTTAATGTTACCAGTTGTTGTAAATTGAAATTATTACAGACACACATTTACATGAAAGGTGCTGGTGGTAGCATCATGGTTTGGGGATCATAGATGGTGAGAACATGGATCAGGCTAAATACAGGAAATACAGGAAGAAAAACATGTCAGAGGTTCTCTGAAGGTTCAGCTCCCTCTAGGACAGCTCCAAAAATGGCTCTTAGCCACAAAGAAATAGTTTAAATAAAAGCATGCTCACGTGTTAGCATGGACTAGTGACTTAAATCCCTCAATCTCCAACGGTCATTGAGTGACCATTGAAGATGGTCAAATATATTTCCTTGCCAGTCTAGTTAAGGGCAAAACCGCAACACACATGACATGTAATGATACTTAACAAGTTAACTTAACAAGTTAACTTAACAAGTTAACTTAACAAGTCCGTTTTTGGAAGGACGGAAGAAAAGAAACGTTGTCAGAAACTTTTATTTGATGAATGCAACCTCAGATACAAAACAACTATAGTCATTAAATATTAGTCTGCAACTTGCAGCTCTGCAGCCACATGTGGCTCTTCATAATGTTGAAGACAAAGACAACAAAAAGTGATGGAAATCAGAGAAACATGAATAAATGTCAATATAGAAGTGAAATGCTAGATTCTTAGAATTTCCCCCATCATAATGGCACCAATTATGCAAGGAATTCCATTTTCTTTTTTTATTTAATTTTTTTTTATGTGCTGCAAATTACATGTCATTTCTTCATTTTCCGTTAATGTGAAACATCTCTGTCAAGAAATCGGTTTTGTTGTCTTCTCATAAAAGTTTGACTTCTTTGCTCTAAAACCAGTAATTAGACATATAGGAACACAGACGCTCTGAAATAAAAATATATTCCCTTTAACTGTAAAACATAAACATTGTATTCAGTAGGTGTTTATACATTGTTTAAGCTCGTCTTCTACCAAAGCTGACAGGTTTTTATGATTTACTACTACAATCAGTCAGTCAAACAACTTCAGTGGCCCATTTAGTCCAAATGCTCTTAAAAGAACCATCTTACATTCAATGCAGGTATGGAGCTAGCTAGATTAACATGGCTGACCTAAAGATGTGACCATAATCAGCTAATTATTGTTTTCCTTGTATGTCTCAGAAGCAAGCAAGATGTGAAATGAGGCCAGCTAATTATCTTTAATGTTTCCACCAGTATAATTTTCAAACCAAACCCTCACTGAATGTAAAAGTAGTTAATCACAGGGTTTGATGGGGGATGGCAATTTATTTTAGATTATTTTGAGACTAGGTTTAAAAATATATGTATATAAGGAATCAGTATAAGGAGTGCAGTTGTTTTCTCCATTGATTGATAAAAGTTTCAGCACAATCACAAATCCATACATTTATCTGCTCTTGTTTTAATTTTGTTGCTATGTTTGCACTAAATTTATTCAGTTGATGGGCAACCTTGGGTGGCTGGAAAATCATCAACTCACATTTTTATGTTTATTGATATTTCCATTCATCTGCAATCACATAGGTATAGAAACAGCCTTTAAGTAAATTCATCATTTATTTTGGAAGGAAAATCTCACAGTAAAATATGGAGAAAAAAAAACAACAACCTTCAACTTGATTATTCAAAAAGTGGGAGCAGCCCTGTGTTAAAAACGAATATTAACACCGGTATCACGGTTATTGACACTGAACAATCACATAAGAAAGGTAACTAAATCATTTTTTTAATGAATATTTTATGTTGTGCCTTTGGATTTTTGATATCCAATTTATTACTTGTTCACTTTGGATAAAAATAAGACCTGCAATACATGCTGATTTCAGTTTACCATTCTCCAAAATTGATAAGACAGGAGAACATAACATTCAAAATCAGCAAGTGCTGCTGATGTTCATAAATAAGGAAACACCTACAAAAATCAGAACTTTTACCTACCAGTAAACTTACAAATAAACAATTTAGCAATCTTTTTACACACATTTTTTACAATGTTCACAACCTTCTAGAATGTTGTGGTAATACATATTTTGCTAATAGTTTGAAATTGTTGGGTTTTAGTTTTGCTGTAAACCACTTCACTCAGCTCCTTTTTCAGTCACACATGAAAAAATTCAAATGAACATCCAAAGCAAATGAATCACAGCTGTCCACCCATCCTGCTAGATGAGGTCTCTCTGAGTCTTTGGCCCCGCAGATGGATTATATCCCAGTTGTCAGTGCGCCGCTGGCAGCGATGAGGCTGAAGTGTTTGATAAGTGCATGTCAAAACAGTTGTCCAACTCATGACTAGCAAAGTGTACAGTCGGCAGCGTGTGACTCTGCAGTATCTCAGGCGTTGTATAGGTCTTAATGTGCTGGGGGAATTTTCATTTTTGGACTCCTAAACATAATGCCATTAGTTCCTAAGCAACCTTGGAAAAACATGCTGACTAATTGTTCTCTGGAGACCTGCAAAGAGTTGAACTTGAACCCTGCATCTAGTTTAACTGCATGTGTGTGCGCGCCTGCGTGCATGTGTGTGTGTTTGTGAAAATGTTGATAATAAATACTGGTTGGGGATTCTGTAGTTGCAGAGCAGTTTAAGTTTAATTGCTTGTGGTGGCAGTCAAAGTCAATATACTGGTCAATGGCCCGTGCATCCTCCAGGTTCATTTCCCCATAATTACTCTACATGTGCCTGGTCAATGCATAAGTCTGTCATCATTAAAATAATAAGAAAGGGTTGGGCAAGGAATATGGTAGGAAAAATGGAGGACCGAATGCATGAATGGAGGAATGAATGAATCAATATTTTAGACAGGAGGAGTGGATGACTTGGCCCAGCACAGGCACAGAATTAAATGTTGGGCCACAATGTGATTCCTCCAAGGCATCTCTAGCGATTGTAAACCTCAGGCGGTCACCGACTTCATTTTTCTGTAAACATTTTCCATCACACCTAGCATAAGATGAGAAAAAATACAACACAAACTAATGGACTTAACTAAAGGAGTGCATACCTTCATTGCCTGACTAAACACTGTCATTTTCTAGCATTACAACTGCAATGCACTTTATTTGAATATTATGTGACAGGGCACACTTCAGTGGAAACAAGAAAAGTAGATTTCAATAGTTAATTCAAATGTGCATTTCAAAATTTGCAAAATATCTCAAACCAAGCTTTCCAAATATTAATAAATATTTGAAAAGCTTACAGAGCTTGATTAATCCTACATAGGATTAAACAATCTGATGTAAATCTTACTCTATATTTCAGGTTATCTAGAATTTCCTTGCCAATCCAGTTTTCCTTCTTTATTTGCTCTGTATTTGGGCAAATATAGGGCAATGCCTTACCACCTCACCATCTTCCACGTTTTTGCTTCTTTTTTCTTGTGAATTCTTACAGCTTTATTCCAATATTGGTTTCATTCAGGAAACTCTTCAGTGAAACATTCATTCTTGATACTTTTCCAAAAAGACCTGATTAAAGGAGTTTAAGTGACCTTTGTCTCATCCAGATTCTAACATCCAAGCTGTGAGTCTCTGTTGCTCCTCCAGGCACAAAAGGCCTCTTACCAGCTTCTTTGATTAATTCTCTCTCTGTCCAGGCTCCCTAATTGCCTTGGCAGACTTTAAAATGTGCCACATTTCTATTTATTTAGTTTGTTTTAATGAAGTAGACCTTGCTCAATAATCTTCACCTCGCAGCTTTTTCGCTGACCCGTCAAGTTTGTTCATTGCTCCTTATGTTGCTTTTTATTCTTCTAATGCCTTTTTTGTCCGCTGAGTGCTGCAGTTCAGTAAGATATGTTTTGGTCTGGCGTGTTCAAGAGAGCGTTTCCACCACAAGTTGGACTCGCACTGCTTAGGTGAGGTTAAACCCAAACACCAATGTGGCGCCATTAAACGTAATTCTCCCAATCAACGGATTGCATGGTGTGAAGGCAGTAGCTCTACTTTAGCCATACCAAATCATTCACCTGTGGACCTGCAACTGAAGGGCCCCCCCGCATGGGTGTCCTTCAGAAATAGTATCCAGAAGTGCACAGACCAATATCATATTTCTCAATGGAAATGAGGCATAACAAATCTGAGAAAACTTGTGCTAATGCTCAACGGACTTTCTTGGTTTTTAACATAAATTGAAAACTATGTGTCCTTTTCTTCTGCTTCACAGTCTTGCACAACTTAGTGCTGGTCTCTCTCACAAAATAATTAAAAAAAATCTATGAGATTTGCGATTGTTATATGAGAAAATGGGGAAAAATAAATAAATCAACAGTATGAATACTTTCTCAAAGTTCTGCATGTAAATATTCCAATCTGAATGCTTTCTTAATAGCTTCAAAGACAAACAGCAAACTCACAACCTTTTTCAGCCCACTCATGATTCTTTTCAAGCGTTGTATCAAAATACTGATGATGGCAGGCTCTTCACTGACAGAAACCTAACAAGCATTCCTCAAGAAGCAGCTCTGCTCATTACAGCTCCCTTTAACGTGACGGACAGCGGCGCAAACAGATGAAAGGTAGCTGACCCGTCATCTGTTGTTGCGCACATCTGTTGTGTGCGAGGCGGTGCGCATCCTCTCTGTGGCAACCATGTGTTACTGATGTTTAGTATAATCCTTGGCCTTTACCAGCTGCCCACAGGTCTTTGAAAAATGTCTCGCTTGAATTAAAAGCAGGTGGACACAATGTGATTAGCTTGTTAAAGCACACCTGCTTCTAAAAGGTGAGCCATGAAACACAGGCGCAAAAAGTACACGGAATACACCAGGCTCCCTTTATGCTGCACAGACGAGAATCTGGAAACTTTTATTTTCAGAAGTTGAGGTCCTTAAAGTGGTAGGATGGCATTTAAGTTTTAATAAGTCAAACTAAATTTCTCTAACAAATCTGACAATAATTTTACAAAGACTGGCGGCTCTGTTCCAAACTACTAATTAATAATAGTAATAAAATACATCTTTCTTTGGCTGTGGTCGTACCTCAAGCGTATGGATAGCGATGTCTGTGGATGCTAGCTTCAGTGATAGTGCTAAGACTGTTTTCCACAGTGCATAGTGATACATAGTGATGCATAGTGATGCATAAAAAGATGCATATAAAGGTATTTTTGAACTAAATAAAATGGGCTGTCAGTCTCAACTATTTGTGGATGTTTTTAGCTATTTGAGGACGGCCATGTTCACTGCCCATCTGATTTAGCCTTACCCTCTGCAAACAGCTAATCTGTAGTTTATATTTCAAAAATATTAATGGGGGTAATAATAAACTACCCCTAAGAGGGGTTATTCAAAAGCCCCCAACAGAACTTCACATAAGATTGTCCTAAAACCATGCAAATATGTTTATTAAGTTTAAATTTATATCACCTAGTTTAAAAACTGTTAGCTGTCAGTGATCAAAGCCTAGAGTACTAACTTTTTATCTGAGCCCTCCTCTCTCCTCCTGACTCAAACTTGGCACTTTGTAATGATCCTCGTTCTAATGTAGGATCAACACTGCCCTTCTGTTTACTTGTCAGAATTCTGGAGAGGAAAGTTTTTCATCTTAAAAGAACCTTCTCTGATGTATCTTTGGACTCCCCATTCTCTATCTCTCTGCTCCCTTTGGAATTGCTGTCGTTGATCAAATCCTGCCTCCACCTCTTCTCCCCCTCCGTTTGGCCCTCTGTGCCGTTTCAGCTCCATTTGTACATTTTGAAAACATTTAGATTTTTTTTTTTCCCCAAGTCTGGATTAGTTAGATCAGTTCTAGTGTTGGGTGTTTAAGTATTACATCACAAAGTCGCAAACGACATATTGGACTTTTTATTCAAATCAGCACCTAAAATGTTTCCAGGCATTAATGCAGAAACAAACCGCTGATCTAGATTGAAACAACATGCCTCCTCACAGCTGGGCTTGACTGTTGTATAAATAGTTTATAATGCCTGTTTGTAACTGACATAAGGCTTTATTCCTTAATTTATTATATTTATTCTTCCTGCTATTGCCCGAGGCAGTTTTGTATATTTATCCAATTGGGAAATTCAACCCACCCGCTGCTGTTGGACTGTACTTCAGGGTTTCCTTGTAGTCTCAATAGGAAGCTCTGTTATTTACCATCTGTCAGAAGAGGTGAATGCACAAATGCTTCTTACTTGTCGTGATGAAACACAATCTGCTGCGCAAACACCAGCCCTTCTCACAGGCATTACAATACCATAATAAAACCAATAGATCACCTTCATTTAGCACGCACCTCACAGTGTAATTCTTTTCCGTCAAAGCCATAAGTGTCATCCTCAACGCCATATCTGCAAGACCTGCAGGTTAACAGCCATTTTGAAGCCAGGGATTCAATTTTAAGCTTAAATGTTTCCACACATGAAATGCTTAATCTTTGGGTCCATCTTTATTTCAGAGGCTTGAGTGCATGTTGGGGACAGTTGAGCTTGTACAGTACAGCAGAGTGATTTCCCGCCATCGCCGACAGGATAAGCGCAATTGAACCCTGACACTTCGTGTTTAAATGCTCATTTGTGCATCAAATGCACTTTTGGAAGATAATAAGGTGCCATAATAGAATTTTATGAAAATGCATTATGAGGCGCATGCAAGACCCCTCTAATCTTCCACCGTCCCACCCTCAACAAATCCCTTTTACAAGAGCAGCTGTATGCGTGGGAACCATAAACTTTATCTATGTGAATATTTAATGTTTGACTCATGTAATGCAAATTCCGCTTTGTTTTATTTCTCCCCCTCTACCCCACCACCTCGTCCAGACCATTATTTCACCAAGTGCAGTAACAGATCTCTGTGCTGCTGATAGTGAAAGGATTTGCACAAACACTCTGCAGATGTAACACAGGCATTACCTGTGTCTGGGGTTCGGCATGATTAACAATTTTGCGAACAGTTAATGTATATCAAGGCCACATGAAATAAACATTGTGTAAATGATCAATGAGTAATGATTTTTCAGATGTGGGATATAAGATAAGGCGTTCATGTCAGGGGTTATCTGCAAACAGAGATCAAAGGCAGACTTTTTTCCCCCCTCTGAAAGACGCTTAGTCATTCCTCTGCGCCATGCTTCTTTAGACTGAGTTATTGGGCTCAAATATTAAAGCAGGGAGAAAAAAAAAGCCCATTAATGCACCATGTTGATTGTTAAGGTCACATTAATTAAAACAAAACATTGACATTTTGAAACATGAAGTTTCTATAAGATCAATACCATTCTTATGTCGGCTTGTTAACTGTCTGGCCAGGGCCAGGAAATCTGGAAGGTCACAAGATCCATTACAAAAACTGCCATCGCTAATGCAAAGTAATTATATTGTCAGTTTATTTTTACTCTATATGAAGAAAAAAAAAAAAAAAAAAAGCTAATTAAAAATATGGAAAGCTGTTACTTGTAGCAAGACAGATTGTGTTGGACTGCTGTTTTTTCCCCTATGGATAGTTCACTGAAAGCTGATTTTCTTTGTTGCAAAGTGATGCAGTTCAACTGCTTATGATAATGGGAAGTTCCTGGAACTGAACCATGCTGATGCAGCTCTAGCCCATCTTGACAAGTCTTTCTATTCCTGTTCTGCACTGGTTTTTACTGCAGAGAGAAGGATCAAGGAGAAATGTAACTCAGAAAACAACCCCTGATGGAGAGGCGACACTTTTTGGGTTTACACTGTTAAGATTAGTAGTGGCTACAAGCAAAACATTTTTAAACTTTTTTTTATTTTATTTTTTTTACTTTAAGTCATACAAGAGCAATACTTTTCATGTACCCATCATTTAAACTAATTTATGTGAAATTTCACTGTATTTGAATTCAAATCAACTAGTTCTGGTGGAAATAGTGCATAATTAATTCAATAAAACATAAACTTCCACTATAATACAGGGTAAATTGCTTTAAATTATACCTAAAGCAATTTAGAGAGTGTATTGCTGAAGGATAAGTGATGTCAATATTTAAAGTTACATTGGCAAAAGATATTTCTTCAGTCCAACTAAAATGCAGGGAAACAAATGCACATGTTTTACACCCCTGTGGTGACATAGTCCTTTCAAAAGAGTGCTAATCTGTTGAACGTCATTAGAAAAGTTCTTTAACCCTCTCAGGCTCAAATTACTTGCAAAGATTAGCTAAGTAGCACTTAATCTGCAACATCTGCCTGGAGAGGGTTAAATCTTCTCATGTTAACGTCTAACCAAAAGTCATGGGGGAAAATTAGAGGGGTCTTACTTACCCCTCTCCTGGCCACAAAGGTTGCAGCACCTGAACTCAGGTGCTGCACGGTCTCGCCCTTCAGAGAAGCAGTTGTAGAGGTCGGCATGTGCTTATCATCCCTGCAGCAACTCATTTCTGGATCTCAAAATCAAGTCCAGTGGTCTCTAAAACTTTCAACACAAGTAGTTGAAAACAAAACTCCCCCAATCTGCTACTGCTTCTCTTGCGAGTGCATAAATCTCTCCTTGCACTTGTGACTTTTGAAACACTTCTTGCACTTGTGTGCATCAAAACCCAGCTGTGTGTGGAAAGGTCAGAGCAGAGTAGAGGAGGGAGAGCGGGCCGGGGGACTGGAGGTGGAGGGAAGGGAGGAAAACACTTATGCATATTATGCATTTTCTTGACACTGTTAGCTGATAACACAATTACAGCATAATGCAAAATTGAACTGATGGTGTATCACAAAAAAACATACACAGCTGATTTATAATTCTTGTTGGTAAAAAGAAAAAATGTAAATATTCAATTCAAACATATACCATAATTCAATCGCTTGCAAATGAATTTTCAAGTCCATCAATTTTGAAACATGTTGACCTTCGTACTACGGATGCTAACAGTGAGCTTTAAACTGAACGCTGGCATTAGCATGCTAACGTTTCCATGTTTTATTGCTTGTTTTCTAGGTAGTTTGGGATCATCTTGATTTTTTTTCCCACACATTTACTTTGAATTGCTCATTTACAAACCTGCTGCTTATTACTCTCCTCTCTCTTAGTAGAATTGCCAGATTGTCATTATTGCAAGCCTTTATTTCATACATATCAGGCTATTAGGTTAGTTATGCGATATTCGACTTACAACATTGGACCTTTTATTAATATTATACAAGAAAAAAAATACATTTACCAAACTCAATCTACTGATATATTTTTCATAAAGTATTATAAGTCAGGTAAATACGGTTCACTTTTTTTTTCAAATGACATGTCAAACATTTTCAATACATTTGTTGCAGGAAGCCACCTGATATGCTCTGTTCCCTTTTTTATCCCATGACCACTTTCTGACCTGGTGCTCGCTGCATGGCTCATTACTGTTAAATAATGTAAGACATCCCCTGAGGCTGCAGCCTTGGCCATGACTTTGCAGAAACATTTACCTGGATATTAGCATGCATGTGTCAGTGGCCCCGTCTTCTCCTCTCTGCTTGCATTAAGAAGCAAGCCAAGTAGTCATGGAGTGTGCCATTCAAAAGTATTCACAACCTCCCAACCTTTTCACCTTTTTTTTCAGTGTTCCAGCAACAAATATCAATGTATTTTAGCGGATTGACTAAATAAAAAAAGCAAAGAAAACCTAAAAAGGTGTGACTTCTGTTTTTCATTTACTCTTTACAGTTCCAGTCCATTTGTCTGGCTTTTTTTTTTTTTTGTGACAACATCAAACCTCCGTTAGAGAATAAATTGACCAAACAAGACAATAAAGATCAAGAAACTTACAAATTGTTAGGTTAGCTGTGGATAATAATCACAATCTGATGCTTAGCTAATCTCAGAATACTGTTTTCATATTATATGATATAATGCGATGTAATATGACATAATATAATATGGGGGACTTGTAAGAGTCAGCAAACGACTTGGCACACAGATGTTGTTTCATCTTCCAGCAAAATAATAACAAGATTTAAACCCGAGAAATAAAACGTCAGCCTTACGTCCAGTTTTGGCAATACTTGGAAAAAAATACTGGAAACCCTGAATTATGTCCATTCCACTTCAGAAATACACTCTAATCATCTCAATCATTTCCTGTTAAAAAACATTAAAGTTTCAACTTGCCATGAGATAAAAGGAAAAATGCAAAGGGCGGAAATGTTCTTTTTTTTGTAACGATGCGCTGTGATCCTGTATCTTTTCAACATCTGTGAGAAAGCTTGAAGGACATTCACCAAAAAATAAATAATACAGTGCTGGAAGGGATGCATTTGAAAAAAAAAAAAAGAAAATAGAAAAAAAAAGTTATCTTCTAATTTCCCAGTTCTCTTCCCATGATAATCATCATCTTTTGTTGTTCTAAAAGATATGTTTTGATGTTGAGAGATATTTAGCAACTCTCTTAAAATTTGCCCCAGGCTGCCCTAAAGACTGGTGAGAAAAGAAAAGTAAAAAAAAAAATGAAACGGCATAAAAATGCAATAGGACTCGATTCCAATTATTCTTAAAGCAAGAACAAAAAAAGGATGCTATTTGAAGTATTTGAAGTCATTAGAGTAAAGATTTAATTATTTATGAGTGCCTAAGCATATCTTAGTATGGGAAAAGCTTTCAAGATATTATTGAAATGAAATGCAAATTTTTTTTCTCTCTCTCTCTCTCTCTCTCTGTACATGAGGAGCCCAAAAATAGTTTTTCAGTCAGCTCTTTTTTGTCTGATTGGGAAAGAATCTAAGCTTTGTGTACATCTCCCATTGTCCTATTTTCATTTTGTCAGTTTTATCATACTCAGTCCTCTCAGCACTTTATTTTTCTTGCCACTTTCTTCCCTCCCGGTACAATGTCTCCGCAGTTTGAGTCTAAACTGTACTCACAAGATTTTGCCAGAGAAAGGCAAATGCGATAAAACAGAGCAGGTCGGACAGACATGAACTTCAGCGTTGTGTCAACATGGAGACGAATACATGTTCAAACTCAAAGACATGCAGTGACTCCATCCTGTCATCTTGCTTCCCCTACTAACTATTGAAGCATCATCACTTGGACAGGTTCTCTGTCGGGGGTCATTTCTGTGAGATCCTTTTTTTTTTTGTGCTGCAGTGAGGTGATTTTATTCCCATGACAATAGTGAACAGTCAGCTTGTACGCGCGCTGATTCCTCGGTTTCCTGCTTGTGCACAATCGAAAATGGCACTTACTCTTGTCTGTTTTGCTGCTCCTCAGCTCAATAATCTGGATTGACGGAATTATAAAGGAACAAGGCTGAACCGCACATAATTTAAATGAGAATGTACGTATCAGCAGATAATTTAGACAGCAGTTTTGAATTTTTTTGAATCTCAACTTGTGCCTCCAATGTAGTTCAATTTTAGGACATTATAATTAAAAAAAAGAGTCAATTTTGTGAGGCACAAGAGGATTTTAATGTTTGTTTCTAAAACATGAGGTGTAACCAGTTCAATGGGAGAACAGTCAATGACGTTTTTTTCTCATTGTTTGTGTTGAATGTGGGTCGTCATTGATCTGGTTTTCCCAGATGGTGCTTTGTAACTGAACAATGCGGCTTGCCAAGCTGCTCTTAAACAAATTGGTACTTCATTGTAGCACCAAAAAATAGGTCAATGCAATTTATGGGATACATTAATCACAGAGATTTCAGTCAATTATTGTCAACTGCAGTTCAAAAATATAACCTTAGAATGCAGGAGGTGTTAAAAAGAGAAAGGGTCAACCATTAAGCGTCCACTTGTACCTTTGTGTACTTTGTTACTGTAACCACATTTTCTTGATGCACAAAAATACCTGATAGGGTAAAACACCTTTGAATGAAATAGTACAACTGCTCAATATGGGCTGTTGTTCTGTGAAGAAGAAGGAGAGCAGGGACCGTATATGTCTAAAAATCTACAAAAATGCCACGTTGGATTTGTTTCAGAACTTATGACCTTTGTTGAATATCCATTGCCTTTATTTGTACCTATAATGTATCCATAACCCAGTGGGTTACATTTCCTTAAACCTCTGCATTTCTACTTCATAGCGTTTTGTTTTTCAAACGTTTGCCACTAGAAGGCACTGTGGGTTGACGGTCACCCACTTTTAATAACAAATAAGACTCGCATTGAACAAGGGTGTCGAAGACATACGTCTACTTCTACTTTGAAACTTGTTTATCTCACACTTGTGAGATAACCGCTGATGAATAATTCACTAAACCAAAGCACACAACAGTATAAAAATGTACAATTCAGGTTGCAATGCTGCACATTCTTTCATCCAATAGGAGCGCCTTTCCCATGCACAGTTCCTCCTGTGTGAGACCTTTGTGCAAAGCTTCAATGGAAAAGTTTCAGTACCTCGGTTAGAACTTAGGTAGAAGTTGCTGCAGGACATCAGAAAATTTCTCTGAGAGACACAAAAACAACCTCGTATACAGGAAGGATTGAGGTTACAGCTCCCTGGTCTGTTTCTGCATGTAAGACATCCACAAATTAATCATAGGACTGTACCAGGAACACTTGATTATAAAGTGGAGTAAAAGGTCAGGCCATTCATCACCCGCATACCTGCTCATTACACCAACACCAGCAGAAACTGTGACAAATGGAGTCTTCTCAATTTAATGGAGTTGGCATTCTGGGTTTTAGAAAACACACTTCAATGCAGTCATTGGAGTCAACAAGCCGCGGTCGTTCACAGAAAAGCCGGGAGTCTTGCCGCCTCTTCAGCCAAGTCACAGGTGCCGGGTTTACAGAGGAGGCCTAGAATAGGAGATCAAGGAAACAAACAAAGCATTGTATAACCAAGCAAACTTCTGTGAAATGTGTTGAATAGAGGAGATGAAGAGAATATCTAAAGTGGTGTAATTCTCAAACTCCCATCACACTATTGTGTATCTACCTTTTGTTTAAATAAGCAAAGGAAGCTGCTCTGCTCTGAGGGGAATGATCCTCCAACATCACCTTTCTCTACATTTACTATTTGAACATCAGCTCAGTCATGTTGTCACAGACTTTTTTGGTAATGTCAAAAACAAGGTAGCAAGCGTCACAAATCTGACATAAAATATTTATAATAATAATGCAAAGGTATGCAGAATGTCTCAGAAACACATTTGCAAAAACAGATTACAAGCTATGAAGTGTGCAACCCGACAAGAGAAAAGCAGCTGTTTAGCCCTGAAACGTTCTCCTTTCATGAGGAAGTTGAATCCAATCTGAAGCTGGAGCCATATTTAGCTTTCCAGGTACAATTAGATGAGCATGTCCAAAGCCGTTAAACCGTAAAAACAAAGACCTGCACTCGTCAGTTCCCCACGCTGAAGGAAAACTTCATGTTGAGCGGACAAAGTGATGTAGCATCTCTGCTTTTATTATTTTTTTTATTTTTCCCCCCAAACTGCTTTCCTGTTGACAACACTCCGTGATTTCCTAAAAACAAGAATGAGCCCCCAGTGGCACTAATTGCTGCTGCACTCATGCAAATTGACAAATGGAAAAAAAAAGAAAATGTTCCAATACCGCAGTGTTCTCGCCACCTTCTTGCTCCATTAACTTTACACAAGCTCTACTGCCAGCACTCTGTCGCCCTCCTCGCCGTCTTCTACCTCTCACACACACCGAAAACAGGGCGGCAGTGCAGAGAGCCAGTGGAAGACGTTATGTAAAGACAACGACTGCTGTTACAGTTACCTTTTAAGAAGCGAGGTCACACGCTGAGCACTAATTACATTGATGAATGCCAGGGGCTGCGTGTCCTGCTAGTAGCGTTTCACGCCTTTGTGACCCTCAGTAGCACAATACGTAAAGGACAGAGCTGGCAGGGTGCAACAGAAAAAAAAATGAGATGGGGAGGAGAGGAAATCTATTTGGAGAAAAAAAAAAAAAAAAGAAAAGACAGATTTGATGCCAGTTGACATTACCCGCCTGCATTATCACCATTTCATGGCTCCCACGGAGCTAATTGAATCTGCGCCTCTACCCTGCACTGAATCCTCTTTACTGCTGGCAGAGCCACCTTCATTACATTTTTTTTTTTTTTTTTGTAACAGCACATTTTTGACACATGACTCATCACGCAACACGCACACACATTAATAGACACACAAGAGATGAGCGAATACTTGCAAATTTCTGCTGTGTCTCGAAATGACAGAAGCCACGAGATGCTGGGGCGCGTCTGATCGTACGTGCAGGTTTGTTTCCCCACAGGAGATTAATTCAAGCTTTTTACAAACATCGTGTAAGTGCTAAATGATGAGGATTAGTTTGAGTGTGATAACACGTGTGAGGGTGAAACAGAATAAGAGAAGAATGACATGATTTTGAAAATCAGCAAAGCTGAGCTCATGTTTGTGCGTTTCACATTATCCTTTTGTCTGAGACGGTGGGATCAGGGCTGTTCCATGATTGATTCTCCCTCTGTTTCCCAACACACGCACACATCGTCAGTGGGAGACATGTTTATCTTGAAAACAATTAAGAGGGCTCAGCGCTGACACTACTGTAATTAAACAGACCAGGGGGAGAAGAAATGAGAGCATCACTGCCTGGGTGCTGCATCTGCACTTCCATCTATTGCCCTTTTCCCACATCCTTTCATTTTTTTTCCACTCCTCCGCTTCAGTGTGAGGGATGCATGTACAGAATGTGCTGGATAAAAGGTTTACCTTATCAGTTCTGAGTCATCTGGTGTCTTTTATTCAAGGAATGCGGGGTTACGAGTCGGAAGTCGCATTGTTTGAAGGCCCATATATAATATAGTCAATGGTTTCGGAGACTTTAACATTTGTGATAGGAGTTTATGAAGGTCACTGAACAACGACATGTCCTTTCTGTTCAAAAAAGTTATGCTGAACGTTTCTTTTTTGACTTCAAAGTCTCACAAATTGTCCATTTTAATCAACTGCAGGACAAATCACAGTGCTTAAAACTCAATTTTCTTCAGTTAAATGCATATAATGACTACTGGTATTATGCAATTTCAAGTATTTCAGGCTACTCTGCTCCTTTAAGTCCTAAATGTCTAGGTTTAATGTCACTTGAACATCTCTCTAAACAGCATATTAAGAATTTCTTTTTTTTTTTCATTTGAGGAACATTTTTATGCACAGCTTGTGTCAAAGACACAACTAGAGAGGATTAGGTGTACTTTTTATTCAATCAGTGATGGCATTGTTACTTTGAAAAAGTAACTAATTGGATTAGTGATTACTCCTTGAAAAGGTAACTTAGTTAGATCACTGATTACTTGATTTGGAAAGTAACTAAGTTACATTAAAAGTAACTTTTTGAGTTACTCTCAGCAGCTGCTAACAATAACACCCATACTGTCGTACAACAACTCGTGCTTTTTTTCGGTTTATCTTGAGTCTTTCTCCATTTTGCTTCCCATACTCCTCCACTTCCCTCACTAGCAAGATGCCCCTCCCGGGGGGGACCACTGCATTCAAGGATTCAAAAAACTTTCCACAATAGGTAAATTATGTTTTTTTTCTTCCGATCTGAATATTTACTTACCACAAAGCATTTCCAGCTTCGCACTTCTCTGCTGAATAATAGTTGTCATACATTTTTTACACATTGCCTCTGCTCTATACCATACATTCAAATTATTGCTCCCAGGAACATCTGAGTGCGCCGCTTCATCAACCTAAGATGGCATCTGACCACAGGCTGTCTGGGAGTCACAGTTTTGATCATTACTTAAAAAAAAAAAAAAAAAAGTTAATAAATGGGAAGGACCTTAAACGAACAGAGTGACCAAAAGGTTAAAAGGATTCATCATGTAAGATTTTTACTTTTTAAAAATCCAATAAAATAGTGGATGTACACACTCAATAAGAACTGCCTCACAGATTTTGTTTATTAATGATTGACCAATTAATTAGCAATATTTAACAAGTGAGACTTGCCGCATTTTCCTTCCTTTGCTACTATATTCTAAGGATGTACTCGACTTAGGAAAAAAAATACAAAATTTTGATTAAATCAAAATGATAAATCATCTGTGTATATAAAAATTACTTTGCCTCATTCAGCTGCGGAGCGTCACGAAACTGTGAGAAAACTACATACAGAGAGGCACATACGGACTGAACTGTTTGAAAATCTGGTCAGATAGGGTCAGAAAAACCACACAGGCTTATATGTAAATACATACATACAGTACATCCACTAAAAATTGGTGACCTGACCCTTGGCGAGTTGCAACAAAATAATCAGGCACTTTCTGCAGTTATCAGTAAGGTTCTGTAGACGACTAACAATGTGTCTCCAAAATTTCGAGCAAAAGATTTATGTATATTTGCAGAAAATGAGAAATGGTCATCATAGTAAAAATCTCAAAGAAAACAAGTTCATATTCATTTTGAAACAACAATACTAATATTTTACCTCAGGCACAGTTCAGCAATTAATATTTAGTGGAATAAACATGAGGTTTATTTTTTTTTTTTTTTCCAGAGCTGTATATTAGAATAATGGATTGGACTTGGTCGGCTTGTTCTGATAAAGAACTCCAAATAATTGTTTTGATTAATGTTTTGCATAATTTCTCTATTTCAACATGCATTTTTGTCCAAGTTTTAAACTAGTCAGCTCTTGACTTTGGAAAATACTATAATCAGCATGGGACCAGAACTGCTGGCAGTGAAACAAACCCTGTACAAGATTTAGTTACTTCACAGTTCTTACAGTTGTTGATAAATCTGCACTTGTCTGCAAGATGTGGATTTATCATTGTGACTAAATAATTCAGTGTTTGTCTTGTCTGACCATAAGACATAAAACCTTCCCTGGGGGACATTTATAAATTTCAATTGAGCTTGTTTGGAGGTTGTTTTGTGACAAGGGATTGTCACACCTCGACGTTGGTGATTCTGTTCTCTAAATTGTGGATAGTGATGGTGGTTTTCCAGTATTTTCCACTCTATACACGTTAAACAGCTGGTTTCCTTCCACGTGCTCATTGAATTTACAGTTTCCTAAAGTTTATGGGTGCTACTTGGCATTGCGCTAACATTTCAGGTAAGAAATTAGACTGACAGGCAATCAGAGATATACCGGGACCTTTTTGATAGTCAAGAAATGCAATTTGCTGGAGTGCAACTTGCAAAGGGACACATGCTAAATAATAATGTAGGTATATGTTTGTGCTTTGTTCTGGATGTTAAATTTTTATCTGGTGTAGATTAGAAGAAATCCAAAATTTTAGGTTTCTTTTTTTTTTTTTTTTACTATAAACCACAAAAAAAGGCTCAACTACATCAGTAAAAGTCCAACATTTATGTGTGATCACATAAGTGTCCCATAAATGTTGGACTTTTATGCAAACTCCTGACCTGATCTGAATACAGGTGAGAAACAAATGCACAAAAAAAAAAAATAATCATTCAAAACCATTATAGTGATACTCTGTAGTTAGGAGCAAAAGTGACTCGCTATTTTATTAAAAGCAGCAGGCTGCAAAATACCTGGCTCAGAATCTGTCTCATCTCATTGCGGAGGAAAATCCTGCGGCAGGAGAAGTGACTGTTATCCTGATCCACTGACCAAGCAAGAAATGAAGTTACTGCCTTGAAATCCTCTCAAAGATGATGCCTTCGCATGCTCTCTTCCCCAGCTGTTGTTCCAGTCATGGCCCGAGTGGTAATGATTAATGAGGCAGCTGCTCCACTTTGGCAAAGAGTAAGACACATATAATAACAAGTAATTAATGCACTTAATTAAAGCCACAAATAGCTCCAAATAAATTATGTACAGTAAATCTCAGCGTAACGTTTGACAGAACTGACATTATTTGTGGTTTCAAAGACAGATGAAGGAGATGCTTAGCAAGACTGCGCAAGTGTGTGTTCACACGCTGCACAGTTAACTGCTTACATTATCACTTATATAGACAGAAAGAAATCTGCTCAGCAGTGTGTTGCCGGGACCGCGCATATTAATGTGACTTGTGCTGCTGCTGCTTTGCATATTCAGAGCTCCACTCTTAAAGGTGAAGTGATGACTGTGGACGTGTCCTTTTTTTTACAACTAAGGAAATAAATAAATAAATAAAAAAAATCCCTAATGTCTTGAGGAGTCAAACACATTTGCAAAACATAATACAAAAAAGAACTATGAAAAAAAATAGCATTTCTCAGAATTGTTGTTGTTTTGTTTGAATTGAATATCTTGTGATTGTTTGCCCTCTTCAATATTTAATTGCGCCCCGTTCTGTTAGGCATGTCACAGCGTTCGGTTCGATCTCTCCATCATCTCCACAGAGCATTTGGCTCATCTTCCTCTCATCTCTCCTCCTTCTCAGCCAACAGACAGGCTCAGTGAAAGGAGGGCCTGTTGCCAGGCAACAGCACAGAGTATATGATTAAAACTTTTCCAATCTATCACCTGAGATACTAACGAGGCTAACTCTCTTTGCTACTCCGTAGCACAGACGAGTCGTACAGACAGAGATGTAGAAGGACATTTCCTGTTTGGGAAATTAAAATTTAAAACAGTGTATTTATTATATGCACTGACATGACATTTTCATACATGTGATCTATGTGTAGATTTCCAGAAAACTGCTACTGCTGCATCCTAACAGCCACCAAGAACACTGTCATACAGTGTAAACAATTTCTGGAGGAAAGTCATCATACAAACCACAGCTTGTGGTTGATTTCATGTGAGTGGATGAGTAATTATGAATGATTATGTAAATGTAATAGATAAAGAATGATATCACCCACTCAGCCAAGCCTTATGGCGTCAAGATCTAGGGGGATATTAGACAAATTCTTAGAACAGATGATCACAACTGTAAGAGTCTAGAGAGCATTGAGGCTGAAGTTTTAATGCCTCAGCTCTCTGGTAACCGTGAGAAAAGTAGTTCTCGCAGGTGAAATGAATTGGGTTTTTCGTTTTTCGATGGGAACCAAATTTTTAGGCTTCTACAGAGTATGAAATAATATCATTTCCAATGTTCATCAGAATTTACAAAGCAATACTGGTTGTAAGGATGAACTCCTCACCCCATTACAGATTAGGAAACAAGCACCGGTACTCTTCTTGTAACCCAATTGCTAGTGGCTAACTTTGTGGCTGTGCTAACTCCACCCCTGTCGAGTTTTGACTTTAACTGTGTCATTTTCATTTCCATTTTACACAATAAAAGCGATAACACAGAGAACGTTTTTTGTCAGCTTGTGTTAAAATGGGACTTTCTTGACTCCTGCCAGTATATGGCCTTCAGCCAACAGAGAGGTATGGCTACTGTACCCACAAAAACTCCACACATGCTGCTCCATTTATTTGGGCCGTCATATCTACCATAGGCAACCAAAATATTGTTATCTAATGATTGACAAAAAGTGTCAAATTAACTGAATTTACTTTAAGAATCTGCAAAGACGTGAATTTCAGCTCCAGAAAAATGCTGCGTTGCCTGATACGTTGGTGGGCTGTTGTCCATCGCTCCTTGACACCAGAAAAGAAAGTGATGTCAGTGAGGACACAAGACGAGATGAAAGGATGTACAAAATTCATATTCATGCCCGCTTTGTTCAATGACACGAGTCACAATGATGGAGGTGTTACAGCCGGGTTTCATCATTATGATTGATTCTAATGTGTGAGATAGGGGAAAAATACGCTCTCCAAGTCTGCTTCAATATTAGAGACAAATGAACAATAAGGAACGAGGGAAGGGGGTCAGCACTCTATTTTTCAGGAATGCAGCCAAAGTTTTAAAGGCTGCTCACTCAAGAAGTTTTAGTTGTTTGGTGAAGTGTTAAAAGTTAGCCAGTCAGGGTGTTGAAATATTTTACATCTGCAGATCACCTGCAAAGACATTGGGTGTTCCTGTGTGTGGGAGTGTGTGGGTGTGTGTGTGTGTGTGTGTGTGTGTGTGTGCGCGTACAAAAAAAAAAAAAAAAGAGTAGTGTCAAGTCACTTCAACGATTTGGTCAAAGGCAATATGGTTTAATAAGAACTTGATAGACAACCCAGCACAGACAAAAAAAAAAAAAAAAAAAAAAAATGTATGCATGAATTCTTTACATGCCTGGGTGATTTATAAAGATTGTGTGCATTCATGTGTTCCAATGATCCACAATTCATCTAAATGCTCCCCTCTGACATACACGGCATTCCAGTAGGTAGGAAATCTAATCTGCAGGCCTCGGATGATTTAGATGGTGGGACACAGGAGGAGGATGAGATGAGACCTCAGATGAGATGTTGAGCTAAAAGGAAGGAAAAGAAAGAATCGCAAAGAAATGAGAGACATTTTCTGGCTTTTGGCGACAAGAAAAAAAAAATATATATATAGTAAGCTCAGATTTGAGAGAAAGAGGAGACACAAAGTGGGCTTGAGGGTGGTCACCACAATAAAGGATGGAAGCGGGGGAGAAAAGACGCAATCGAAGAAAAGATAAATAAAACGAACTTCATATTTTTTTGCCTTCGAGTTCAATAAATTCTGTTTGTGTCGACCGAAACGGTGACGGCACAAAACGCTGCAAACAGGTAAGGCAAACTGTTTCTGTCAACAGGTTGACATTCACCAAAGAAAAACTTTTGTAAAAGTCAAAACTACTGGAAACGAAAGTGAGACTTTCTGACATTAGCATCTGCAATAAACCCATTGAGGAAAATTAAAAGAAGACTTAATCCTTAAAATAGGATTAGATTGAACACATGCAGTTAATGCTTTCAATAGGATTCACTTTGCAGTGTTACATTTTATCTATATCTTATTTAGTCTGCTTGATTATCCCTTTTCCTGGAAGTAGCACTCTTCTAATTTCGTTCCCATCTGTTCCAATTTTCCACCTGCTTCATCACCTGTCCTTTGCAGGCCCTTCGACTGCTTCTCCTTTGCTCATTATCCCTTCACTAAATACACCAATTGACCAGCAGAAACACTCCGTCAGGCTGTCTTTGTGCTTCGGTCATTTATTCTGTTTCTCATTGAGCCACGTGTGTTTTCACCATTTCCTTCCCATGTTGGAACTGGGGAGGAAATGTTCTTTGCTTGTTCAACAAAGCAACATCTTTTGATCAAGTATGAGTAGAAAGACTAAGGAGCTCTTAATGCAACCGCTGCAAATTGTGCTTTGACATTTTTGAAACATGGAGCCCAGGGATAAGTTCGAACTGGAGGACTCTATTCGGCCAAATGTCATCATGCGTCTCGATTCCAACATATCGGTGACGGTCTCCTCCTCCAATCATTAACCGTCGCTCCCTTGATAAGGTCCAGCTGTTCGTCTGCTTACGCTCTGTAAGCAGGCTGAACTCCAACCCTGCTCCGCCTTCAGCTCGTTACTTCTTCAATATCTGTTCAGTCAGGTCCATCCTCTCCCCCCACCAGTGTCCGGACCTAAGGGGGGAAGATGCTTTAATCTTCACATCCACCAGCTCATTCTCTCAGCCAGCGGTTACCAGCGTCCGTCTTCCTCCTGGGTCCGAGCGCCAGAGCTTTGTCAGTTAAACTTTCTAATACCTCTCTCTCTTTCTGTGTGAGTCTTTCCAAGGTTGAATTAATTGTTAGAATTCCTTCATTTCAAGGGGGCATTATGTACCAATTTTTTAAAAAAAGAGTGATTATTTATGTTTCTCGCATCACTTTTGTTTGTGTTTCATTTTAGCATTTCTGACCTTCTAAGGCTAATTTTCCCAACAAATAACTAGGTTGTGAGGACCCACTGCGCCTTGTGGGGCCCAACATCAAAGTACTGTAAGAAGTCATTCGGTTTTTGGGTTGTTGAATAAGGGTTGCAGCATAGTAACTTGTTGCGACTGTACTGAGGCACTTCTGATCTCACGAGAACAAGCTTGGATCAAAGCAGTTTTAGCCGTTTCTCTGAATAATGCCAAATGTAATTTGGGTTAATTGTGCAGTGAATTTTGTTTGAGGCGTAGCAAGCTTAAAAAAAAAAAAAAAATCACAATTTCTGAAATCAATATTAAAGACAGAGTTCAACTTGAAGAATCGTTTTGAGTCGTAATGACATTGCTGTCATTCTGATCATAATGTCATCATGCTTCATTCTCAGGCTTTTCTACGCTGCAGGCTCCAGTTTGTTTTTCATCCCAAAAAGTCAGATTTCTGTTCCAGGCAGATGTACGACTTGTATTCATCCAGTTGGCTTCATCTTTTAGAATGATGTACAGTGAACGGTGGAGACAGAGGACAACAGGGACGACACAAGCCCAAGGCTTGTCTGCGGTTTTTCATTCAGCAAGGTCTCTCTAAGGAGCGGGATAGGGAAATCCCCACAGTAGCTCAGGAAGCTAGAGGGTGAGAAAAGAGGAGTGAACAGAGGCAGAGCAATGCCTGCAAATCAATGTTTTATTCTGTGTTTTTTTTCAGATGTGCTTTCTGCCTGGGTCCTGCTGGGAGCAAATACATGGATCAACATCCAGAAAAACCTTGAAGACAGACATGAAAGGCGAGCACATGCTTGGATTGATACAGGTATGTAATGTTACCTCAGAAGTTAAAGTTTTCCTTTGCGGTTATTATAGTTTGGACTACATGGTTTCTTAGACAGGGGGGAAAAAACCCAAAACAAAAGCAGCATATATGTTACAGTGGGCTCTCTTCTTCTGTGAATCTTTGTTGGATTATAAAAAAATGCCTCTTGATACTCAAACTTTTACTTATTGCACCACATAAGTCAATTTCACTACTTAGTCCACGTCACTGAAACATAAAAAAATGCGGTTTATGTTTGCGAACACACAATCTCTAACTGACTAATGAAAATTGAAATTAAAATGATGTATATTATGAGGTTTTTTGCTGTTCTCTCACATGTGAAGCCACAGATTCGCACACTCGGGTGTACATTGATGAGTGACAGCCCGCAAAAGGTTTTTTGGGCGTAGCAGTTTTTTTCTCGTTGGTGCAAAAAGGCTGGAGAACACTTCACTTTGTATAGAAGCAGAAGAACCACATTGCTCTGACACAGTGTGAGCACTGAGGCCGATACGCATCCACAATGATGCTGGGTGAAAGTTCGTAAAGTCACAGTCTGAGAGCTAAGTAAATGTATCTTTATATTTCCATTTCACTTGAAACTGAATTATTCAATTTAAGCAAAGAAAAAGAAAATGAATATGGACACTTTTCTAGACACACAGAGAAAGGGAAAGATTTGAAGTATTTCATTGCAATAAAACGCAAGACTAAATTGTCGACACTTTTAATAATGAACTACATAAATTTACTTGAGCAAAACAACTTACTATGTTTTATTTATTGTTATTTTCAGGCTTATACTTATGACAACTGCCTCTCTCAAGCCAGTTTGCGGCACCATGATGGATTAACTGCGTGATTAATTTATAACATGAAACGACTAAAAGCATTGATTGGAAAACTGCTGGCTCATCAAATTACTTCAGGTTCTGCGAAGTGGAGAAACTGAACACTTGTGTCCTTTTAATGACTTCATGAGAACCATAAAATTGTAAGTGAATTAAAACCTTTATATTGCCTCATTAAACCAAGATTTTACTAGTAACAGGATAATTTCTTCACATTATATGTTATATGCAGTTACATTTTACTGCTTAGAAATTGGCTGTTTTGAATTAAAAAAAAAAAAATGAAGAAAAAAAGAAAAAGCATAGCTGCTCATAGAATATCATCTGTAGGAGGCTGCACTTGCTGTCAGGGCCCAAATAAGAATCCAAAGCATAAGATATATTTATTTTTCCTGAAAGAAAGGTTTGTAGATGCAGCAGATGTTTACTTAATATTACGACTGCTTATGTGATTGCTTTATATGCATTGAAAGTGTTGACTTTTAGACATTTACTAACCATTAAAAGTTTAATGAGCTAATTTTTCAGGATATCCCAGCCCAGCAGCTCTTATTGCCTCAGCTGGGTCTAGAGTGGCAACATTATCCCATTTTAGAGTCATAAAACCCCCCAAAAAAACACAAGTATGAAACATAAATAAATTGTAATTGCTGTAATTGCTTTTACAACAACCCTGGCAGGAACGACCATGCTAAAAACAGGAAGAGATGACCATATAAGGACAATGACTTGTCTTACTTACACAATTGTAAGTAACTTTCTCTTGTCTCCTCTCTACTTGCGCTGTTGAAGAAAGGACACAGACTGTTTTCTTGATGAAGAAATTACATTTTAAATCAGAATTCAATTCAAATTCAATAAAAAAAATAGTTAATTAATCCCAAAGGGAAATTAAATAATATGAATGTCAAATGTAAGTATGGACTCTTGTTAATAATGTGGAAAATCGTTTTTCTACAGAAATGTGTACTTACTTGGAAGTAAACAAGACAGAGTTCTCCTGATCAATCAGGTATTTTTTTTATTCGAAATATTTTCTTTACCACATGGACATGAAAACATTTGGAAGCACAGGGCAAATTTATGGCACGTTAAATTAGCTATAATGATCATTAGTGAAGAAATAGTTTTCTTTTACAAGGATTTAAATTTTTTATGTGGACTCTTCACACATTTTCACAGTGGGTTTGAAATCAACAAATGCTCATTCTACATATCTATGCCCGCTCTGCGACAAGAATTAGCTTTAGCTTTGACTGCTTTTTTTATTTTGGTTTGCTTTTGGGGTTTTTTTAAACTGCGGCTGCTTTAATTTTTTTGCACATTCATGTAGCATGAACTTTAAATGTCGCCATGGGAAAACTAAATGTAAGAGAGGGTCCTCAGATATGTTCTTCGCGTACAAATCAAAGCCTGATAAGTAAAACATGGACTACTAATGTTTGGAAAAGGGATGAGACATTTTGTTCAAAGGAAAATGTGGGGCAACATGGAGTGAAATGAACCTTTGAGCCAAAATGTTGATCAGGACTATAGATTATATCGTAAGCTGCCCTGTCATTGTTGACCCATTATTGCTGAAAGCTTTACAAGACCGACTGATTTTAGTGACATAGAGGGTGTCAAATATTGAATAAAATGTTGCGCTACATGACTGACTTTATTTTCACTCCTACATTTAACTTTATGACACACAAAATTACAAGTGGATCGTCCTTATTGTCTCCAAGTGTATTGTGGGTAAAGCTTGTCACCAGCCGTCCACCAGCGTCATCATCAGTCACTTGGCAACAGATGGATGGCTAGAGCATTTCTACGGACTAAGTTAACATGAGTGGAGCTGAATGGAGCAGCAAAGTGAAAAAGATGGAAAAAAATAGAGCAAGGAAGAGCCAAAACATGGAAGCATATTTTGTTCCTCGTCTTGAAGATGAATCGGACATTTATTGGCGGCGATTCAGACACGCCAAAAGTGGTTACAGGTAGCAACTCTGACATTATTCACAAAGTGTGAGTTAATTGTAGACTGAACTCTGTAGTCCAGAACTATGCAAATTTCTGACAGAAACTGATTCAGAGGGAGAAAAAGGCCAAATGTCGATGCATATTTGAAAAGAAAACTTCTAGCTTGAGGGGGAATTGTCGCTTAACCTCATAAGGGGTTTGTGTGGGCGTGCTGAAACTTTCTTCACTCTGGGGGATACCGACTGGCAGAGAATGATTGAAGCAAGCATGACTGATAGCTTGATTTGACAAATACCTGAGAAGCTGGAAAAAAAAAAAAAAAGGATCCAACAGCCGTTGGACCTTTTGGGATTGATGTTGCTTGTTGATTCGACCAGCCTCCCACAAAAGCAGCTGGCTGGGAGATTTTTCATTACACTGAGTGTAGTTGATTGTATTTCCTCCATCACTTTCTGAAGTGTATAAATGGAGCCACTATGTACAGTATTCATCACCTTGCAGCTATTGCGCCAATATAAGTCAACATAAAGCCTGTCAACTTAGTTAATAATAATAATAAAAAAATCATAAAAACAACGTTTTGCAACATTTTGTTCAAACAACTTTTTTTTTCCTCTTCTTTTACACAATTAAGTTTCAGCTGCTTCTTTTGTAAAATCCTGCACAATTGCAATAGAAATTGACGTCGCTTTCATCTCTGCTCTGCGCTGTACTCATCTGTCATCAATGTTTAGACCACGGCGCCTGAAGAGAAAAGAAAGAGACGTGTAATCACAGTTTAAAGGCTGTGGGGAAATAAAAAAGCCGAGCACTGCTCATGCAGGTTCAGGGACACGTGATATAGATGTAAACACATTAACTCTAGTCTTTCAGTTACTAGAGTTGATGGAAAAGTGTTTTATCACTTACAATATGTCAGAGAGCAAACAGAGACCGAAAAAGGGAAGGTAGAGGTATTGGTACTCCTTTAAATTAGAAGAAGAATTCAAGTTCATAGTTTTGGTTTATTATAAAGACTTTTTTTGCATCAAATTTCATGAAAGAGCACAGTACTCACTTAAAGTCACACAGTGAGTAAAATCCTTGCTTCAATCTGCAAAACATACGTCAACAGCAAATTGGGGAAAACAAACCAACCAACAGAGAACCCTCTATAATTGTGAGCCTTTGTAAAGGAATGCAAAAGGGCAGAAAATTTTATTTTATCGCTGAATGTAACTTTTATTGCAGCAGCATTATGCATGTCATATGTTTTTGGAAGAGAACTATCAAGTCAAACTCACTGATGTTTAGCTGGGCTACATGCATCTGGTTGATTTCTATCCCAAAGCTACAAAGCAGCAGAAATCTCCTCGCCTCTTATTCTGGTCTTCTCAAAAACAAAGAACAGGGTTTTTTGCTTTTTTTGTCCATGACATGTTCTCTCATTATAAGGTGCTTTGTGACCTGACCATGCCTGACTCTCATATTCGATGTATCGGTGCTAGCCTGCCAGGCTGCTCCTCCAGTCAGGCTCACTGTATGGGGTCTATTTGCAGCAGTGGTTGCCTCTGCCCGTCTGAATTGTCCCACCTTTTACTGTGACCTTTCACTGTCACACTCTTCATCATGGGCCTTCGTCACCTTCAACTTTAGCGAGACAGGGCTGGGGCCTGTCACGATGTGGAATGTACCGCATGGGCCTGAAGGAGAAGCGAACCTGACAATCTGACCTTGTTTGGTGGTCAGAAACGGTCCTTCATTGGCCACCGTCTTCCGCAGAAGACTTCTTCTGATCTCTAGCCCGTTACTGTTCTATGTCGGTGCCATTTGTGAAGAAGGTCTTTCCCTGAGTCCTGAGCTGGGATTGGTCCAAGCGGTTTCAGTTCTTTTGAAAGAAGACAGTCTCACAAGCCTTTTCTGTAAAAAAGAAAATATAAAAGTGATAACGAACTTTGGAGATCAGAAAAACAATTACATTAATGCTGGATGCAGTTAAGTAGTTTTTAGTTGTCAAAATAGATGGTATTCCAGATAAGAGTGAGGATTAGCATAGCTTCTGGACAACAGAGATGACGGCAGTACCTGTCTTCAGTGGTCATTTCACATCAGGGTAATATTTTTTCTCCATGCCACCACCCTACATTGCCAAAAAATAAACTTTGTAGCCTCTTTGCACACAACACTAAGGCCTTGTTTACACAGAGCCACTCTTTAGTGGATATAAAATGGGTTTTATCCAAATGAACTGATTCAAAGAGAATTTCTACAACGTGCTCTGACACCATGTTCTGTGATTGTAAGGTTGCATTGACAAAATTTTTATTTCATTCTGACAAACTACAGAAATAAAATTTGTTTTACGCATAATCCAAGTTTGAAATTATTATTTTTGTTGATTCAGAGTCCACAGTGGAAAAAAAAAATAAAATAAAATCAGAATTTAATTTAAGTGATAATTTTAAGTCCAATATTATTTAGATGGATACAGTTTGGGGCCAGAATAAAATTTTGATCAATTTGAGAATACTTTCTCACAATATGTATTCATGTAAAAGCTTTTTTTAATCATTATTTTATTTATTTATTTTAGTAAATATTGCATTTTTAAAGATTGAACTCATTTTAAATTACTCATAATGTCTCAATTATCTTGTTCTCAAACTACACAGCTTTGTAAACAGCAACAATGCATTTTATGTTGCAAAAAACTTTGCATAGCTTCTATTGTAGGGTTAAATTTACATGACAGCCAAGATTATTGAAGCACCTTTGAAACATATCTAAGTTTTCATATAAGGTACTTAAAGTTTTCTTAAGATATAGCTTTTCTTATAAGTCGAGCCTCTTTGTTGTTTAGTACAAGCAGCACAGAAAATAAGTATCTGTTCCACTTCTGTGTGAAATAATTGAAATAATGTCTCAATCAGCTCCCTCATCAATAACCCTCTTAGTCTCTGATTTAAAATTTATTACCCTGGTAATTAGACAAATGTGCTAATGAATCAATTAGACAGTCACACATGGGAAGCCGGCTGGTTTCACGTTGACCGAAAAGGCAAAAAAGGAAGCGAGAGATATAGAGAAGGAATAAAATCAAGATAGGCTTCCAATTTGGTGCGTATCATCCTGATGAGCTCCGGGTATTTATTATCCCATCACACCACAGCACACTGACAGCTCCCCATTAGTTATTGCCCCATTGTTAGGAGCCTTACATGGTGCTAATTAGAAATTCACTGTTGACTTCCATCACAAAGACGGGATTGTCTGTTTTCGCGCTTTCATTATTCCTCATAATGAAAAGTTTTCTCAGAGTTTGAGGCTCACAACAACATTACGAGTCTCTTTGTGACTAAGATGTTAATTCACCAAGTCCCGTGTGTTTTCTTCAGTCCTGTAATCAACTTTCATCAGCGCAACCTTTCAAATCCAGCAGAACAGAAACAGGACAAATAGAGCTTTTTAGAATATGTTTATACCAAAATTAGGCAAGTGGACTCAAATAATAAAATTTTTCTAAAGTTTTTTGTTTGATGTAAAGTGGCTTGTGACAGGTGCAGGAGATTCTGATTTGAAAGTGTAGTCTAGGCTCGAGCTCCATGATGTTTACTGGCAATTACTGTGAATTAACCACCGCATTCAGGAACATAGCCAGACCCCCTGCTGACACAGTCAACTCACAGATGAAATATTCTCTCTGTGTTTGCAGACAATCTCCTCATCCTTGTTCCAATGTCTTCTAGGACAGCAATGTGTGGGCTGTGCCTGATCTCAGAGAAGACCCAGGCCAGCTTGCTCTGATGATTTGTAAAGTTTTCTTTGATGTCTCTTTAAACATCCCAGCTTGACGTCGCAGAAATAATGGGAAGCAGGAAACGGGGAGGACAGAACTTACTAAAGATGTCCCTTTTGATTGTGGCATTAACAAAAAACTGATGAGCTGAAGGTGAAAGCAGTATAAAAGCATTAAACGTCTTCACTGTATGCATTCTGTATACACGGGGTTATAGATTTGACAGCAACCGATATATATGGTTTTCTCTATTTACTATTCGAGCCTAAGGCTGGAGTAATTTACTCCAGAATTTCTCAGACACAAACAGTCTCTTGGAGATGAAATCAAGTTATCCATTAATATATATTAAATTGAGCTGGGGCTGTGCTTGGTCCCAAATGTTCTTTACACTAGTTTTTCTAGCGCATTATAACAATCCCTATGTTTTTTGGTTAAAAAAGACTAAATGGAAGCATCATGGCTATCAGATCAGAGGATAATTAGAAAACTGTCTTCACACAGAGATTGGTAATGCAGATAAATTATGGCAAATTGCTAAAAAAATAAAAATAAAAAATCCAAACACAGAATTTTTGGGACAGCAAATCCTCTTAAAAACGTAAACTTTTTCTGAGTTGACATTTTTAATGCCACAATGACTAGAGTAATGTTAAATGCATCATATTTAGTGTCACTGTAGTATTTCATCATAACAAAAACAAAAATGTTTTAATAATTTATCATTATAAGCAATAGAGTGTGCAATTTGATGCATACATGCTTAAAACGTCCACAAAATTGTGTTTTATTCTAAGTTCAAATGCATGGTGGAACATTTTCAGATGTTTTACTGAAAATGTCTTTCATCAATGTTGAAAAATGGGGATAAAACACTATTTTTTTAATATTTTGAAACCAAACAAAAATTTTTAGTCAAACATTTTAGTCAGTAGCTAACCCTTTGAGCTCTTTCAGGGGTTCTACAGTAAAGCTTAGCATTTAAACAGAATCCTATTCTAGTCTGTCAAGAAAAGGCACCATAGTGGACAAACTCATGGCTTCTTTTGACTCGCAGGGTTAGAAGGTTAAAAAGAAATTGAGCAGCTATAAGGTGAACGCGACTCACCGACTCGGGACAAAGACAAAGAGGCAATGGATGTTTACTAAAGTCCATTTGTGTGGACGTAGCGTAAACTGCCCCACTCACAGGTCGGTGCAACTTGACAAGGTTTGATTAATCACTGTGTGGAACCTGATTGAGAACAGGAGTGACTAATGACCAGCGTGTAACTGCTGATTTAATCAATCAACAAAAAAAGGGCTTTAACCTTGCCAATACTGTGTTGAAACAGAACACAGACACACACACACACGCTCACATATGTTTCAATCCTCTGGACAAGACGGTGAAATTTTGTGTTTCTCTGCAAGCTGCTTGGACAGATTCATATGACATTCCTGCAAGGTGGACAAAGAGCAGAAACCATCTGTGAAAGCAGGAGAGGGAGAGAGAAAAAAGATTAAATGCAATACAAAAGTGTAGGCAAGTAATCCACTTTTCTCACCACTTCAACCTTTTATTTCATAAGAAATGATTTACCGCACAATTTGTTACACTCCTCCATATGTATAAAAGAGAAGACCAGAACATTTTTTTTCTCTTCCACAGCAGTCCATTAGCACTTATACAATAACACCTAGAAAGAGATGGCAGCCATGTTGCTGCAGCTAATGAGGAAAAATGTGAGCAGAAAGAAAATCTGCTGCAGTACTTAACTGTCACTATTTGCATTTTTTATGTTTGGTTAGTTTCAAGTTTGATACAAAGTAACAGCAAAAGCCTGAGCATCCTACTTTCCCCTGCCCCATTTCTGTATTCATACTGAAAATAAACTAGTCAACAGCAGATAGGGAAATGGAAGTTATGAAAACCAAAATCCGTACACATCTTCAAACGCAGCTGGTTTCAGCCATAAAGAGAGTAGATTTAGTTCTAAAACTGGTCTACTCGTATTTGAAAAAGCACCCAAAAGCTTTCCGTATATATGACATTATAGGATGAGCCATAATGGGGACACAGCAAACATGTAAACAATAAAGCTCTACTCAAATTCCACCCAACATTTCACCCAACATCACACATCGCCCAGAATCACAACAGCATAATTGAGATTAAAAAAAAAAATATTCATGTGAATCCAGGTCTAAATTTTCACAGATGTTCTTAATTACATTCGACTGAGTTAAAACTGTTTAATAAAGTGAAGTGGGCACAATTTCAAGTATCTGTCTGAAAAGCTAAGTTGAGTCTTGTCCTCTCAAAGGACCTGAAAACAAATACATGCCACATTTTTTTTCATCATTTTATTTCGAAACATTTTGAACTTCACTTTTACACTCTTTACAGATATTTGCTACGTTGAGTTGCATCATCATAAAGCCATGAAATACATTGAAGATTGTTGTTTTATAAAACAACATTTAAAAGCAAATCTCATGGATACTTATGCAACGCATTGCAATACATTCCGCTAATTAAGCAGCAAGGGTTTATCCATGGGAGAATAAGGCTTTTGGGTTTGCATTTTAAAACAACTGATTATTATGCTGCAAAACTGAATTATATACATTTAAAACTATAACAATCGTTTTAAGCCAAGAATGCCATTAGGGAGGGTTGCACCTTTCTCTATGCACCCTCCCAGATTCTGACTGGATCTGAGAAGAAAGTTGCAAGTTTTTGTGGCCCTAAAAGTTTATAAAATTTATTGTGATGAGATCATTCAGGCTTAGGCTGTTGGGAGGGAAACACAGCTTATGTTTACATTAAAATTTCATAATCAAAGTCTCTAGAATATTCCTGGTCTTCATGCTACAGAACCTGTAACACACTGATATCTGTTTATAAGCCCATAAAACAAAACTACCTCTTAAAGAAGCCACAAAGATTCAGTGCTACTTACTTCAGTTATCGGTCCACTGCAATAAACAGATGCAGGGGAAAGTGTTTGGAAGCTGGAAAGTACACACATTGATGTCTTTGTATTTCCTTAACCACTAAATACTTGTTGTAAATGCTGCGCATAAAAGAGAACTGGTGAGAACATTTCGCAGGAAGTGAATTCTACGTTATTATCCGAGTACAGAGGAGCTTATCGGGAAGTAGTTATGTTGTGTACAGTTACATAATTAACAGACATTCAAAAACACACTGGTGGAGGGTCGGTTTTATATTTTATTCCAAAAACTTTCAAAATAAGCTTCAAGTTCAAGAAAGTAGAATAAGCTTAGACACAATGCAAAGCATCATATACAGACGGATAAAATACATTTTATATATTGCAGACGAGCCATGGTGGGTCTTACATATGTACAGTATGTATGTAAACTTTTATATACACTTTTTTACAAATACAAAAAGCCTTGTTTCTATTTTTCTTTGTATATATTTATATTTTATAGCTATGTACATATATATATATATATATATATATATATATATATATATATATATATATATATATATATATATATATATATATATATATATATATATATATATAGATATATATATATATTTATGTATAGATTTTTTTATATATTTCCCACTAGCATTTGTACTACAATAATGAAAAAGAAAATCATTTACATATATGTAAATCCATTTTCTCTTTTTATATTACAAATGTATTTCCATAAAAATATATCTCTGTACAAAAAAAGTTTTATATATATATATATATATATATATTTTTTTTATTTATTTATTTGTTAACATATTTTTCTTAGAGACACTTTCCCTCTGCAGTTGCTCCGTTGATACACAGTCTGCTGAAGTTCATGTTTGTCGGGTTCTTTACAAGTTTCCCTTTTGGTGTGCAGCAAGACAGATTTCTTTGCCCTTCACTTTTTTTGTTGTCGTTTTGTTGAGGCATTCAAGAGCCACGTTGATCCCACTTAGGTGCTATGAGTTTACAAGTTTAGTTTCAGAGAGAAGCTGGATGAAGAGGGCAACTTGTAAACAGAGCGAAACAAAAATTTAATTAATAAAAAGACAAAAAAAAAAGAAAAAAAATAACTTCTTTGAACAACAAACAGGAATGTTAGGTTTGTGGTTTCAAAAATAACATTCTCATTTTTTCTTTCTTTCATTTTTTAGTATTTTCCTTAAGAATTCACTTCCTACATCTTTCTTCAAAGAATGAAACATTCTGGCAAAAAAAAAAAAAAAATCCAAACATTAAACACAGCACACAGTACAAATCGGACACACTCTGATAAAATTGAAATACATTCATCAGTGGATGAGTGGGAACTCAAGAGGTCAAAGAAATAATCCAACTCCACTTTTTTCAAAATTAAACTCAAAGTCAGTCTTATCCATAACCCATTATTTACTGCTACTTACAAGTACAACTCAAGAAATTATGATCTCGTCAAGAAGATGTTTCTTTCAGTAATTCATAAAAGAAAAAAAAAATCAGATTCATTACACACATTGTAATGAACTGCATGCACCTCAAATAATTGTGATGATTTAGACTTGCAGCGAAAGCAATCGCTTTCTTTGAAGCACAATTTTAAAAGTGGATGCTTTGACCTACACAATCATGGGAAAGGCTGCCGACTTGCCAGATGTCCAGCAGAAACTCAGAGGCACTCACCTCGAGAATGCAAAGATGGCATTTTAGAGTGCTGCATCCATGCATTTTATCGGAAAGTTAAGTGGATGGAAAACGTCTGGCAGAAAAGGGTGCCCAGGCAGCAGGAAAAACAGCCTAACGAGGTTTGTGGACTCTTGAAGTCCATTCAAGAGTTTGCGGGAGATTCACAAGCTTTGAAATGGCACGTCCGTCGCATTTATTCCAGTAATTTGCACACAGAAGCCCAGGTTAACTGTTAAATAAATTCATGTTTAAGTAGGTCAACGCTTTGGATAATATTTGAATGTCCTAAAAAAAATTTTAAAACACAGTTAGGGTTTTAATTTACCATAAGCCATAATCATCACAATTAAATAAATGCTTGAAATACATGACTAAGTGCAAATAATCTATGTATGAATTTTAGCTTTTGAACTAAGAAAATAAGCAAAGACACTTTATTTCACAGAAACAAACGTGGGTTTTCACTGAAGCTGCCGAGCTTTTGGATTCATCAATATGAGGTGACAGTGAAAGATGGGAGATTATAAATGATAGCTACTGTAGAAAGTGTCACTCAGCATAACTGATGGATTGCTTGTTTTTATTTTCATTTATTTATTTATTTTTTCACTACATGCAGAGTGTGGCCTGTGCTGGAAAGTCAGTGCTCTCGCTGCAGAGAGAGAAGTGGGAGGCTTTTGGTCTGGTCCCTGGCTGAGAGGAAACTCAGTGAACTCAAAAGACCATTGCTGTGGCGCGTTACATTATAGAGGAGATGGTGAGCAGGAGGGGGTGAGGGGGACTCAGAGCTGTGTGGTGCTGATAACAAAAAATGAGCCAGAATGAACAGAGTTAGTGATTTGAAATATGCAAAAAATAAAAAATAAAAAAAAGGAAGAAAAAGAATACGAAGCACAAATTCGCCAGCTGCTATCAAGGAAGGCTCAGTTCTAACTTGCAGCTCCGCGCAATCCAACACTCACTGATCTCCATTTTCATAGCACTGCGATGCAGTGAGCAGATTTTGGGCTAAGCATTACGGGTGGGAAGGAAAACATCTCCACAGATTTGAATATCAAGTGAAAAGAAAGATTTGTCCGTATTTACCCGCATATTGTTTCAAGAAATTTTAGTTTTCAATAACAAACTAAATGTTTGTTTTTTTTATTATTATTTGATGACTTTAGATGTTTGTTTGTTTTTTTCCTTTGACTAACAATGCAGCCTTTAAACCATCAACAGAAAAAGTGGTTTTAAAAGAATTATTTAGGCAAGCAGACAGACCTTTGGATAATAATCCTCGCACACAAAAGTACAAGTTAATAAAGCGAAATGAATCTCTACTCTGACATCTTCAGAGGTTTCTTTTTCTTTTTTTTTTTTCCCCTCTCGGTAAGATCAAAAACTGCAGCTCACAATCTCTTCGGTGCTCCAGGAGTTTTTCTGTATCAGTCGGGGCCACTCAGCCAGAGAGATAATTGGGGAGTGACTGAAGGACTCCAGTTTGCAATATCTGAAGAAGATAAGTTGACCCCAAAACTAGTAAGAATGGTTAAAGTTTATTGACCAAAGAGAACTTCCTAAGCTGAAGAGTGATCTTATGAGTTATGACAAGGCACTATAATGAACATAAAGTGCTTATTGAAGACTGGACCACATGAAAATCATGAAAAGAGTAAAAATTTGGCCATTTTCACGACCATTTTTTTCTAATTTCCTTAGAACAAGCCCTTCAATCGTTCATGTGAAATCCTCTGTGGGTCGCATTTGTTGAATCAGACGCCTAAACAGATTCCGCTTCATGTAGGAAAATTAGCTGTGACAAAACTGTTACCTAAATCAGTTCAGCCATTTTAAAGAAGTGTGTGAAAAGTTGCCATTGTAGAGTAAATTGAGGGGAAAGGCTCCCCCCAAAGTGCCCCGAACTGACATGTAATAAAGCCATAATTTCAGCTGAGATGTTTGAGAGCAGCTTCGGAGCCAAAATAAACGTAATGCACCATGCAACTGCTTCACAAAACTATGAGACTTCAGCACTGGGAGTCTTCGGGATTATATGAGTGTAACTGCTCGTCTCTCCGTGAAATCTCCAGGGTAATTCAATCATTTCCTTTTCTATCGCTCAAACTCCGGAGGAGGAAAATGGCCAAATATTCCACTGGAACGGTCGAGATAAACGAGAGTCTTAAAAGTAATAAAATTGTCAAAGCAATTACTGAAGCACAGTGAAAATGACTGAGGGAACAATGCAGTGATTGGTTTCAAGAAGCTTGATTTCTAGGTGTGAAAAAAAAATAAAATAAAAAGCGGTCTGGGTGATTTTCTTGTTTGCTTAATTTTCCTTTTTTGTAACAATGCCTAGGGAAAAAAGTATATATCTAAAAAAAATAATTGGTGTAGATGTTTCTTTCTGCTTTTTAAGTGTTTCGATACTCTTTTGTGAAAATAAATATGTGGTCAAGAATATTACCAGTTTAAAAAGCTCAACTTTCTTGAAGGAAATTCAACCAATATTCACCCCGCTGATCATCGTCAGGACTATCGAGTCCGGAACAGTCATAAAACTCCTCTCATCAGTCTGGAACACACAAAGCAGATTCCCACAGATATAACTGATGACATTTCTGCTGTGTGTTGCACTCTAAAAAAAATATGTATATTTTGTTCTATGTAATTTTCTCCCCCAGCAGTGCCAGATAAGGAGTATTAGCATTAACGGCATAAACTATTTTTTTTTTCCTATATCACATTTATCATTTCCAATTTAATGCACAGCAGTAATCAGTATGCCGGCGACTCCCCCGCTGTCACAGCCTCCAGGCACGCAGCCTTCAACGTTTTTATGATGAGCAGAAAACAAAACAATTGAAACACTCTTCTTCTTTAAAAGGACGGGGCTGTCAGAAGTTAACTTGGAGGGAAAAGACCCGAGCGTAATCCACAGGGAACGCGACAGTCACTCATCCGCTCTTCAAACTCTGACGCCTTCATTGGAACATTTCACATTCTGTTCTTGCTTTTCCAAAGGCCAGGTGTAAGGAGCTACTATTGGACCTTAAAGGGACAGTGGAGGTTCTGTGAAGTGTTTTTCACAATTAGTTCGCTCTAGTGGATGATTAAATGTTGCGACAGAATTGTGGAAACAGGTGGAACCCCCTGTTTTGACTGATTTAAGCAATTTGTTACATATGCTAGATAAAACACCATATGACTGCATATAACCCAGCTAAACTTTTATAAGACAGATTAGAGAGTTTTCACTACTGATAGTCTGAGAGACTTGGTTCTGGTACGGTTTGCTTTCACTGTGTTAAACGATCCAAACTTTCTGAAAAGCCTGTTCACCTCCTCGTCTGTAGTGGCGCTGCACATTGAACCACTGAAACCCCCCCCAAAAAAAATACTGAAGAACACACCAAGTGCAACTTCCTCCTTCACGACGTGTAAACAAAAATGGAGTATCTTCAGATGTTAGTGGTTCTAGGATTTCTCTTTCGTCCTTGGTAAAAAACAATGAGCCATTTCTACCTCTAGCATTAGATACGTTTGCTTTGGTTGTATTTACCCAGAATGCCCTGCACTATAGCCCATTTTCTGTTTTTGGAGTGCCCTTTACTGCCCCTATCGTCAATCGTCGCTGATGAAATGGATTAAAACAGCTGGCAGCATGAAGTAGTTCAATTTTAGCATAAAGGAAGTTCTTCAAATCTCATTGCTCTTGTGCAGTGACTCTAGTGAAAGTGCAGCTTTTTAATGTTTGCTAATAATTATGGTGCTAATAATGTGCTGTATCCAATGGATACAAAAATGTTTCAAATTGCCAAAATCAGCCAAATAGGGGTCTCTTTTTAGTAGCTCTTAGCCATTTACTGTGCTAATAATTTCCTCACTTCTGTACAAACTCACTACAGATAAATGAGCTAATAACCGTAACACATTTTCCCCAGAATTTTGCCTACAAATACAAACTCCCTTGATTAATAAACACAAATAGTGCCACATTTAAGACAGAAAATAATCTGAATCTGATCCTGGCTTTAAAGAAAGAAGGTGGAAGTATTTGTTTTGTACTTCTGCAACGCACTATTCACAGCAGAATGAGCCATGAGTTGGTGCTGCAGCTTCGCCCTGAGATGTGGATATGAATAAAAAATGAAAGATGTAATGTCCCTAAAAGACTTATGTCCATGGAAACGCATCCCACATTCTGTCCCCGTTTGAGAGAGGGATCATCTTTGACTTCTCCAGATAATTCGGCTCGTTTGACACCTAATTAGTCTTCAAACACAACATTGTAATATAAATGTGTTTGAACCAGGAACAAACTAAAAATAGAAAAGTAAATGTTGCTGCTGACTAAACATTAGATTCTCAGTTCTTTTGTTTCATTCTACCTTCTCTTGATGGGTTAGATTCATCCACAGTCTCTGATCATTAGCCTTCCTAAAATCAAATGAAATGCTGTCAAAACAACAAAAATCATCAGGTTTTTGGTTTAAACCACAAATGTGTACACATCTACGTGCACAGACACTCTGTCCTCCTGTAGCAGTCACACAGGCGCTCTCTCTACTTGTTTTCAAACACCTAGCAACCTTTTAACCTTTTTTTCAGCCGCAGAAAAAGAGAAATAGGAGGAAGAGCACACAAAGTAATGATAAGAGTATGTTTTCGGCATGGCCTTGAAAACTACATCTTTAAACCTGCAGCCTCCCATGGAACCTTTTGACAACCTCAAATAGCAGAGATCTGACAGATAACAGTGTTCCCAATTACTCATCCGAGAAAGCTGGCAGCATAAAACACAAGAAAGAAAGAAACAAACAAACATACAAAGGAAGAAGGAAAGAAAGAAAAAGACAAACAAACAAAAAAAAAAAAACAGTAAAAACAAACAAACTACAAATAGAGAACGGAATGGATGAATTTCAACAGTTCAGACAGTTTCTCTTAGCCTCACACACACCGACCGACACGCGGCTGCCCACCACACAGTGCACAGAGTTCTTTGTAAGCTACAGGTACATTTTATGACTTACACAAACTTCCCTTTGGGTTTAGGCGAAGGGCGGTGAGAAAAGTCATCACAGCTTTGCCTCCAGCAGTACTCCTGCCGGCTGCAGGTTCAGATGGAAGCTTTTTTTTCCCCTCAGAATATGGAACATGATCAAGAAACCATGATCAAGAAACCATGTAAAGTTACAGAGAGCTGTTTCTCGTTGACCTTTTTTGATAAAAACAGAAAGTTGTTGTTCTCGTATAGTCTCTTGTTCTTGTTTCCTGCAGGTACGAGGCTCCTCGACTGGAGATGTTACTTGAAGGTATTTCAGCAAATAAAATAATCTTTTTCTCGCCATCTGCACAAGGAATTATAGGAGTCATCTGCCGGCAGCCAGCGGAGGTTGCGGCGCATCTTTCCTTCCTCGACTGATTGGATGTTGCAGCAAAACAAGATGAACATGTAAGAAGATGTTGAAAATATGGATGATCGATGAGATAAAATTCAAAGAAAAAAAAAAGAATCCACACAAAATAAAAAGAGAGAAAAAGAAACATAACCAGAATGATGGAAGACAATGAAAATGGATGTAACAAAAAAAACATATAAGATTAATATGAAAGCATAGACTACATGCACTGAATGTAAACAAACCTCAGAAGTAGAATATTGTCCTATGTTTAGAAAAGCAGTGAGTCAACCAAAGTGAAGTCTTCCAGATTCTTACCTGTGAAGGATGGTGTTGCTATACAGCGGTGCACACTGTGCTGACTGTGAACTCTGTCTCATTAGCCATGATGTCAGTGGGTTGGATGTTGCGGTCGTACATGGGGTTCTCGAACGTCGCCCGACCGTTTGTGTTCTCGTGGCCCACGTAACCGTTGAAGGGAACTTTGGGTCTTCTTCTAAAATGCATAAAAACAAACATGAGGCGACAGGAGCGTTTTATTCCTTCTGAAGCATTAATGTTGATTTAGTGATGTGCCTTATTCTACTGATTATAATGTCATTAAGTTAATGTATTCTGAAATAAACACATGCCGTGAAAACACACATGTGCTGCCTCAGCTAGCATAATAGAAAATGGGACATAAAAGAACTATTGGCTTTGAAAATTGTTCACAAATAAAAAAAATTGATGATACGGCATGCATTTTTATTCAGACTCCTGGAATCGATACTTTGTGGGACAACCTTCCACTGTAATTACATCTTCAAATCTTTTGAAATACCATGCTTTTCACATCTGGAGTTTTTGAGGGTTTTTTTTCCCAATTAATCGTTAGAAAATTTTTAAAATAAAATTCTGGCTGTCTAGATCGAATCCAATCTAGTCAGTCGGACTAGATCGATGGAACTTTAATTTTCAGGTCTTGACACAAAGATCTTAGATCCACAACTGGATTCCATCCATCTGTTTGCTTTTTTCCCCAAGACTTCTTTACTTTTCAACGGAGAGAAAAAAAAGGATTTGTTGTACAGTTGTTTAGTTGACAGATACTCCCAGCTGTGCTGCGGATTTCTGCAGCTCCTCCAGATTTACTATGGGCCTCTTGGCAGCTTCTTTGATTAATGCACTAGTTGTCTGGCCAGAAGTTCTACTTTTTTCCCCCCATTATTTTATCCTTGATCCCTCTTCTTGTATTCCTTGGTATTTTGGATGCTGTTTGTTCACTACTGTTCTCGAACCCACCTCAACAGAACAGCTGGATTTTTAGTGAGCTAATGTTCAAAACAGGATAACTTTATTTTTTAATTAGTTGACTTTTGTAGACAATTAGTTCCAATGGATTTTAGTTATAGATATCAGTGAAAAAGGGGTAAATATAAATCCAAGCCAAGGCAAACTTTTTACTCATAAAACATTTGTAAATCTGCTGTACAGAGCCTTTTCTTTCCACTTAATCAAGCTCCACTTTACAGCTCAAATTTATGGCTGATGGTTTCAGAATGTGGTTTCAGAGCTTTGGGGTCTCCTGGACTTGATAACAGTACAAACACAAGCCATCCACCATTTAGCAGTTTAGATGCAAAGCAGGACAAACTCTCAAAATGTATCCTGAATTAAATTGAAAGTACAGATAGAATTAGAACAAGAAAAAGAAAAAAAAAAGGTATAGCAGTCTTACCTGTGTTTATAGAGATAAAGAGCGAAGCCTGCAATGATCATTGCTATAAAAGGCACTAGAATGGCAGCTGCCACTGAACTGCTGTTGGAGGCAAAGTTGTAGCCGGGGTTGGCTCTACTGGGATCTAAGCTCTCTGGAGAAAAAAATGAACAAAAAATATAAGGAGTTTATACCAAATCAATCTTTTAATAGTACTTATTGAGCAATTTTTCTCAACTTCTACCAAGACTGACTGGTGATATAATAAGTACTTATACATAAAAATGAATTAAAATAACTTTTAGCGGCTGAAGAGTGCGACCAGGACCACTCCACTTACATGCAATAAACTATGGCAGTAAACCTGATTTATGTACTTTTCTTCATGTTCACTTCTATGTGTTAATTTCATTTCACCCCCCTGGAGAAAGTCAAATTCCATTATCCCAACAATGACTTTTAATTACTGGCATCAAAGGCCAGCAGCTATTAACTCATTTCAGACGTGTCATCTAATTTCTAAAGTTGTGTCTGCAAAAGCAACAGTGGACGAGTGACAAGCCCACCTGTTTGCCACAGTGTGCCAAAAAGCTCCAATAAAGGGCGGGTGACAAACAAGAAGGAATTGAATTAAGGGGTTTTTTGTGGTGTTTGCCAATCAACCCCCGCTGCATAAGCGCAGGCACACACAAACAGATGCACAAACACACTTAAGCAGAGAAATTGCTTTCACTGTTACGCCGCCACCGAGTTAAAAGAAAGCACAAAGTGTCGTCAAATTAAGCAGGATTACTTCCAAGATGTCTAACCCACCTTCTAGACACACATCTGGTGTTTTTTGTGTACACACCGTGCTCATACAGATGAATACCCTGGCATCAGCCCCGGCCGCCTGTAATAATACGGGGCTGTTTGCTTAATAAGTGTGCTGCAACAGGGGGCGGGAGGATGCACCTGCTGCTCAGGCAACTTCCTTATTACAGGAGATTCTCACAGCCACTTTCCACAGAGCATACAAACACTTCATCTGTGTTAGCACCACATACAACCACGCTATGCACCAATGTACCGCTCGTCTCTGCCTACACACATGCAAACACGCATGGACTAGGAATGCATTACAGAAGTAGTCTTCCGCAGGCTTCTGTAGCTAAGGGGAAAGTTCACTCACCCAATCTTTGGAGACCAAATTGGCCAAAGCCTTTTCCTCTGACAAATCCCTGGTACACAAAAGCATTGGACGAGGAGATGTAGGACACCTAGTGAGAGAGGAATGGAGAAGAGACATTTTATGTGTCACATCGCAGCTGTACAAAGGGGAGCATCATCAAAGTGTCAGCAGTTGGTGCACGCAGAAAATGAAATATTGTGTCAAAAACAGCTGAGAGGTACTCTTATGGGTGGCTCTTCATGTGCCGTTTTTCTGCTCAAAATCACAAACAAACACACTCCTTCACATGGCACACAAACAAGAGGTCCACTTAAGAGAAACACTCTGAATTAAGAAAAACAAACCCTTAAAACACTTCTGTGCACATCTTATAAAAGAGCACATAAAGGCACTCGGATTCATGTGTACCGTGACCTTTTTTTTTTTTTTTTTTTTGTTAAAACAGGGGTGTGTGTGTAGAAGTGCCAGGGGTTGGGGGGTAATACAGGAGAGTGGAGTGAGGGGGTCTGTCAAGTCCTGATTACCAAGCAATAATTTAACTGACATTTTAATTAAAGAGAAAACTCTCAGTGGGCCCTCCATCTCCCTAGAGTGACAAGGTTAGTGTGGATGTATGCTTTGTGCGTGGCTCACTATGAAGATGTGTGTTTAAGTGTGAGATGTAACATCTTTACAGAGACAAACGATGATGTTGTAATGAAGCCGACTTTGGGCTTGCACTTACATGTCCGTCCAGGGCCCAGTTGTCTATTTTAAACTTGTTCACAAAGATCTCCACAGGACCTCTGATCTGGTGAACTTGTAGAAGGAGTTGGGCTTCCTCCCTCTTATATGTTCCTGCAAGGAAACAAAACAACGGCAACAACTAAAACAACAGATGGAGAAGACAATTGTTTAAGAAAAAGGATCTGCCTTTACAATAAGAAGAGATTGGCTATTTAGCTAAAACTGCAACAGTGATTTTACAGAGAACCTTTTTGTAATGCTTCTTTAGAAATTAATGGGTACTTACCTGCTAATTTAAGCTCAACCCCGCTGTGGTCGATCAGTGTCCCATTAACTCGGTTGCTAAAAGGTTCAAAGGCAGTGATGCTAAGCATGGCTGGCTGCTTCTTTCCCAGGTACTCATAGGAACCCCTCCAGAGGGAGTTTTTAGCAAACACACCACCGGGGACTAAATAAAACATGTCAGTAAACAACAAGCGTTAGCTAACAGTTTTGGTGTCTTAAATGGAGAGAAACTGAGCATATTATAAACCTGAATTAGTATATTTATTATCTCAATGACATAAACAACCGACTACCTTTAATTGTCTCACCTGGCAGTTTAGATGGAGGCTCTTGAACAGTGCCCACTGGGATTCTACCACTTGGCCGATTATCAGCTAAAAGTAAAAGTGCACACACAAAAGACAAAACTTGAAATGAGCCAAATCTCATGGTGTAGCATGTAATTTGGAGTAAGTAAAACTGAAAACAGTTTTGACAGCGATCCAAGGTGTCCTTAGTAAATTCTGTGCGAACCATTCATGTTGTTTTACATCAAACTTGCTCATCCATCTGGACAAGGATGAGCAAGTGCACCGATGGACTGTCTTGTCTGAAATGTTTCTCTCTATTATTCTAGAGCCTTTTGGCAGCATGCTTTAGACCAGGGCATCCAACAGCTTGAAATCAAAGACCGGGATGTAGCTGCTTGGCAGTGGAAACCCATTCCCTGAAGCTCTGTAAAAGCTTTCTGTGCCTTTTTTGCATTTGACTTTCTTCAGTGTTTAATACTTGTTCCATCTATCTTAGGCTTTAGGTCTTTACTGCACTTGTTTTTTTGTTTTTTTTGTTGTACTTCATAATGTTACTGCTTCTATACAGATAATGTACAAATATTTGATGTAAATACTGTTTTTCAGCACTTTTAACTAATCACTGCCTCATTCCTTGGTGATTATTGTTTGTTCATCGCTTTTGATATTAATTTCGTAATTGCATCTGAATTAATGTTCATATGTTTGGACTGCTTCCTTGTGCCTTTAAGTAACCCCTAGGTGATAATTGAATAAGTTATTGACTAACTTTTTTCCCCCTTGTCAACAGAAATATTAGTAATATATTTACTGAGAAAAAACTCTGACATAATCAACACTAATTATAGGTTCTGTACAGCCTGAAAATTTGAGCTTATGAGGATAAACAGGTGGATTTCAGGCATCTCTTATCGGTTAAAAAGGTTCAAGTAAAGTTGATATTTTTATAAACTTTATGTGAAATATAGAGCTAAAAGGCAATAATACCTGCATCTCCAGCTTACAAGTAATAATACCTTTGGTGGCCAGAGCGAAGGCTGCTTCTGACAGGGCTTGTCTCATGTCAGAAAGAAACTCAAGCACCCCCCGCAGGGTTTCGGCGAAATCAGATAGACAGTTTCACAGCTTCAAAGGAGGCACTTTAATAATGCCTTAACACTCACAAGGGACCACAAGACTACATCACTGTAGTAAACATACACCGCACTGATAAAAAGAAAGAAAAGGCTTTTACTCACAACCGCAACCAAAGACAGCTATTCCAATGACATTTTGCATCTGTAAACAGCCACTGAGATGCACATAAATATAAAACATGCTCCCACGCTTTAACTTCATTAGCTGCCAGTCTTTTGAGATGCCTTTCCATCATTGTGCCCACCGGACATGTTTATGTCCTATATGTGCAATGGACAGGTCTCTACCTTGCCTTTACTCTTTATGGTCCAGTCTTAAATAATAATAATAAAAAAAAAAAAAAAAAAAAACGTGTATATTTCACTGACAACTTGACAAGGAATCCATCTCATAGTTATCTACCTCTGTTATATCATTCTTATTCAACCATTAGCATTCTGCTACCCTAGATAATTGTGTGTTGATTACTCTTACTTTTTTTTTCTCCTTTCATATGTATTTAGCTTGATGCTCTGCAGAGTCCTGATAGCAGTCTATTAGCCTGCTAGAACTTGTTAGAGAAGCCGTGCCATTTGTAAGACGTACATCTACTCAACCAGATCGATAGGAAGCATTGGCCTAATCAGGTTTTGCACCTTTGCTAATCTTTCAAAGCTTGTAGATTCGTTTATCATTGTAAGGGTGTTGGGCTTCAAGCAGTCTAACAGCATGATGGATGGATCATCCTACTCTGACATGTGTCTCAGAATACAAATTGAGCAACAGTGCTATACATTCACATTACACTTCCCCGGTTTTGTCATTATGGAAAGTTTGAACTCTGACACAGCAAAAGCATAACTGGACATAAAAAAATAAAAGAAAGAAAAACATATTTGGTGAATCTTCCAAGTATACAGAAACTAAAAACAAGCCAAGAGTCAAATAAATATTATAAATGTAGATATTTGGGCAATTTAATCATTTCAGCAGGATTATTCCTATATCATACAGCGTCACAATCAATTTTGTGCAGGCTCACCCTTCATAAAAAACTAGTTATAAATCCAGCTCACACAGCTTAAAGCTATCAATTCATATTTATGGGTCATAACTTATAAATGTTTAAATTCACAATTCTAACACGAACTCATTAAAGCTTGCCGATTTCCTTTTTTTTTATGAGCTAGTCTCAAAAAGAGCTGTTAAAGGATTTTCTGCATCAATAAATAAAATCTTTCAATCACTGCACCATATTTGCAATATAGTCTGTCAGATTTGTTGGCATGAGTTTCCGCCTCTGATTTCTTTAAGGCTGAATATAAAAAAAAATATTGCATTTGCTTCAGAAGCTATAGCAATTTATGAGGTTCCACGTTTATAGAAAATATTAACACTTCTCAGTGTGCTCATTTCAAACATATTAGTACACAGAGCCACAACCTTGCATTAGTCAGAACCCATTAGGCCACATGGACATCAGAGGCAGAAGGATGCTGTGAAATGTTGGTTCAGAGTGGCACCACTTTAATTAGGATACTGTGAAGCATTAGCTTTGATGAGGAATGCGCTTTCTGAGGAACTTTTTTTTTTAAATGCAATGATTCTGAGCTGCCTATTTGGTGCAGAGGAATGCATGGCAGCTAATAGCTGGGATAGAAGTTGACTATTTGCAGAGGGCTAACAGTATGCAAAATATATTGGTCAGTGTAGTTCAATCAAGAAAACCAGTAAACATTTTTTATATTTTTGAAACTAGATTAGTCAGTTCTACATTTTCGATTTTTCAAAAATATCAGAACATTATGTATTGTTTAGATTTTTTTCCAGTGAACAAACAGACAAACGATGGATTAAACAACAACCTGAAAATGGATCATGTTGATGTTTAGAAATCTTCGATAAAGACTGTCCATTTTTTAGAAAATGGTCCGTTGTGGGGAAAATGCTTAAATAAAAGTTTAAAAATGTGGCAAGCATGTGTAAATTTTGTCCAGGGAGTGAACTGCTAACTAAGATCTTAAAGGCATTTTTTGGTTCCCTGACAATATGTGCCAGTAGGAACTATAATACTCCCAGTCAGATGGTGGAACCAAACGCAGCCAATAACAGACAAAAACAGTTCAGATCAGAAGCAGGAGGGAAACAATGACAGTTGCTTTTAAAACAAAATACAGGGAGCAGACATCTGCTGTTTTCCTCAACAGCTTCAAACGCCTTTTCTTCTCTCAGTAAACTGCTCATACACCTGCACTTTATTGCCGCCTTGGAGTAAGCAGTGAAAACTGCACCCATGTTTTCAATTATTTAACCAAGCATGCCTCCGTACTGTTTTACAGATGTAATACAACCGTGTCCGTACCTGCACACAGTGGCGGTTTCCCTGACCAGCTACCATCGGACCTGCAGGTTCTGTGTTCTGAACCCCCAGCCAAATAGAAGCCTGGCTGACATGTATAGATCAATGTGTAGCCAAGGGACGGCAGTTCAATGGCTCGGACATCAGACTGAGCAGGTAGCTCTGGCTGGCTGCAGTGGTGGGCTGGAGAGGGAGAGAGGAATCCAATTTCAAAGGGAACAAAAAGAAAGCACTAAAAATAGCACAAACGCAACATGTAGGCAGCAGGTTGTGAGTGATGCTTGAATGGAGGGCATATTAATTCGCTGTTAAATATTACCACATGTATTTTGCATTGAGCACTCGGGTTGAATCATGTCGCGAAGATGTGCGCGAATTGCAATAAGTAGCCCTTTCTGCAGTTAAAGAACACAGTGCTGCCAATCTGTAGCAGAAAAAATAGGAAAAGTGATTACATGAAATTGGTGTGCAGTTAGAACAATTAGGAAAATTTGCATACTTTTTTTGCAATCGATTGAAACGGATTTTATTTTGTGATTTCACAGTAAAGAACACTGAATACAAAAGCACACAGTGGACGTCTTAGAATATTTCTATAGACAAATCTGAAAACTCATTATGCACATTATTAAAAACCCACGGTAGTCTGGTTACTTCACCAGACTGTCTGGCATAGTTTTGTTGATGACCATTTTACCTCTTGTCAGATTAAAATCGCATCCCTTTAATAGTTTCTGGCATTTCTAAATGATCAGAAAGCCCCTTCTGCAAAAATATTCCGGGCTCCTGATGGCGTCTAAGGCAGGCCTGGAGGGACAATGTGTTTCCTTATACCATCAATGCATTAATCATTGACTTTTCATCCTTGCAGTCCAAATTGACAAAAACAGCTTACATTACAAAATAAAGGGGAAGCATAGACTGTAGTACAAAGGGAGTGAAGGGGCGGGGGGGGAATGACCTTTTAAAATTTAATTGGATTTTTTTGTTCAATATATAAACTCAATTTCCAGTGTGACAACATTTTCACACCTGGTAGCCTTGGCTGTTGTTCTGATTTCCGAAGACTGGAATGCCAGGGTCACCACAGGTCGTGTGACTTGGATCTGAAAAAAACAAAACAAACACAAAAAAAACCCCAATAAACTGCAGTGAGTTCACCCATTTGATATCTATCTATCTATCTATCTATCTATCTATCTATCTATCTATCTATCTATCTATCTATCTATCTATCTATCTATCTATCTATCCATCTATCCATCTATCCATCCATCCATCCATCCATCCATCCACCATCCATCCATCCATCCATCCATCCATCCATCCATCTATCTATCTATCTATCTATCTATCTATCTATCTATCTATCTATCTATCTATCTATCTATCTATCTATATAGATCTACACAGATAGATAGATGCAAGCTCATGAGGGCTTAAGTGGTCAGTACGTTTTTTTTTAAGCTTTTCAATTTTTTTTATATGACAATGTAAAATTTGAAAGGTATATTCTAACTGGTAAGCCCCACAAATTTATTTTGATATTTAAATTTACAGGCCTATAAGGCAGAAAAGGATAACGTTTTTGCACATTTGAGAAAAAAATCTGAATACTTTACAATTTCATGCATTATTTTTGGAAGCAAAACATGAACTCAACATACGATAAGGTAAAAGGACACAACTTCATTTGACTTGATGGAGTTATAATCTAGAAGCTTTGCAGGAAGTTTTTTTTTTCCTGCTGAGTTTTCAAAATATGTCACATTAAAACTGTCGCACAGGCAATTTGATGGTGGTTGTAAAATTTAGGTAACTTATGTTATATTATCCAAACTGTTGGGATAAGCACTATTGCATGATTAAAGGAGGGGAAATTCATTGGATTTCATCTTCAACTCGATTGTTACCATTAGGCAGCGCTTCTTAAGTGTTTTTCATATACAGTAAGCATTATTTGTCCCTGTTAAAAGGTGCTTATGCATGTTTTATGGCATCATAATTGCAGACATCTTTTATGGTACAGCTCTAATAACATCATGTTATTGAGTAGTAATTCAGATCCATTTTTCAATCACTCCATATATGTGCAGGTAAAAGCAATGGCATTCAATTCCATTCCATGCTTGCTAGGGCCAGCGCTTTACAGCAATTGTGTTTTAAAGCTCATCGATTTTGAGTTTGAGAATAGAGATAAAATTCCTCCTTGAAGTTTCAAGTAGAGAGCTGTAAAAAGAACTTGTCTCCTTTCAGGAGATAATTCATAGCTGTTATATTATAGGGCTTTTTTCTGGCTTGTTTAATTCATCTATGCCACTGTATCTCACTCCAGTTTAGAAAAAGAGTTTGAAAAGGCCACTTTTTCTGGTGTGTGTGAAAATAGTAGAAAATAAGTATAAAAATACAAAAAAGAAAACTGTTATTGCTACAAAGATACATAGCACCCAAGATTTTTAACTACTAGTTGATGTGGGCAAAATATTCAACCTGGTTCATCCTGGTTCTGCTTCTTAGTCCTTCAAAGTATTTTTGAAAATACTTTGAAGGACTAAGAAGCAGATTTTTATACATAGATATAAATACAACCGCACACATTTTGTTTGAGGTGCTGAACTAACTGTTCAGAAGTTATAACTGTGTTGTAGGTCCAAATGATGCACGTCATTACAGAAAATGAGTGTTGTAAATCTCATTCTGTGTATTTATGCAATCACATTTTAAAACAATGACATTATTCTTTCCATAAATGGATGAATAAACTAATAGTTTACCTATGCAGGAGGGCTGTGTGCCGCTCCAAGTGCCATCATACTGGCAGTACCTCCTGGCTGAGCCAACCAAGATGAGGGGAGGATTGCAAGAGAACGAGACAGATGAAAGATAAGTGAAACCGCGGTCCTCCCTTCTGCCTTGGTCTGGCATTCCTGGGTCTCCACAGAATACAGCTGTAACAAAGCATGGGGGAGACGGAGGGGAGCGAGAGAGAGACATAACATTAGGTGACCTGCAACACATATTGGGCTTTAATTAGATTCTCAAGAGGGTAAGACACATCCTGCAGGATATGAACATGCATACATGGGGATGACAATCTCAGAAGCTAATCAAAATATGTAAAGTATTTCAGTGGGGTGCCACTTACGGAAACACTGTGGCTTCTCTCCGCTCCAGTTGCCGTTGCCCTGGCATGTTAACACAGTGGGCAGGGACAGCTGATAGCCTTGGTTGCAGGAGTAACTTATGCTCGAACCCCAGGTTAGGTCCGAACCCACGATCTGTCCATTTGGGATGAGCGGTGGTGGACCACAAACAATTGCTACACGAAGAAAAAATGTTTTATTAAATGGATATGTTTTTCGGATTTAGTCTATCTACTAGAATAAAGTAGTGGAAAAAAAGGAAAATCTAAACGGAATGGAAACAAGAAAGAAACCAGCCAATTTTATTCATGTCATCCAACACTAATCTACCTTTACAGAGCGGCTTGGTGCCATTCCAGGTACGATCCTTGGTGCAGATGAGAGAAGAGGCTCTGTCAGCATCCATGGTATACCCAGGAGAACACTGGAAAGCGACGGTTCGGTTGTAGGTGAAATCATTCCCGAATCTAACTCCATTGGCTGGCACTCCGGGATCGCCACAGTTGATTACTGCAGCGACAGAACAATAGAAAAATGAACAGGTAAAAACTTAAAGCAAAATATAACATATCTTTTTCTACATCTACCAATCTCACTGCATCTAAGACACATTATGCTGACCACATATTTTATTGCTTCATTTACAGCAAGTATTTTTTTTTTTTTTTTTACTGTTCACTCGTCAAATAGGAAAACGAGGAAGGACTGGAGGAAGGGCTGAAGGAAGGACAAGCTGGAGGGAGGGGAAAAGATTTGTAGAAAGAAAAAGTAGCTGCAAGGAAGGAAGGAAACTAGGAGAGTTTGATGTATGGATTTCTTCTAAATAAAAAAAAGAACACAATAGAAATCTGGTTGGAAGAATTTATGTTATCTATAGAGGATGATTCACAAATATATCTGTGCTTATCTTATTAAGAATTCATTATGCCAAATACCTGTATTAATAATTATGTAATAATGGCGTTGAAAAGTTAAATAATTACTTAATAAAATTTTCCCAAGAAGTTCAACTAAAGAAGCTAACTCCGATCAATGTCTGTGTGTCTTAATTAACAGTTAGCATTTATTTTAAGAAATTCCCATTCTTCATGTATTATTCATACTGTATACTACAAAAGCAGCATGTTCTACTAAATCTTGTAAATGTATAACTTTGCATTTGCTCTATGGAGCTGCTGCAAAAATACACAGCTTTAACTGCACTGTGCAAAATGTTCAGTCAAGCAGCCAAGTAGTGAATTGTAGTGCAACTCAGCTTTATTGGTAAATGTCTGCAAAGAAAAAAAAAAACACAGGGGACTTGACATCTAGCAGACGGATGCCTTGGGACAATAGCAAATTGTTAATGTGTACATCCCACATGTTCAAGAAAAAACTTCTAAGTAGGACAAGGAAACTAAGCGTTTTTGAAGTATTGCACTTTCCCTTGAACCAGAAAGCACTTATTGTCTATTAAGGTGTTTGGATGCTTTTAGAACAAGCACAAAGCCTTTCTCAGGTTGTCTACGCAGTAACAATAAAGTGCAAAAGACTGCACAGACATGCTTTGTCCTGGCTTAACAATACGCTCCGATTATGGTGACAAGTCCATCAACTGCAAAATTAAGTTGCATTACGTTGACATAGTCAAAACAGAAGAGAATATAGACCCTTGACCACCTCACGGTTGCCTTGCTTTAGAAAATGCTTTCAGATCCACAGACATTATTTAATCACAGAAAAATATTTTGTCACAGTGTTGTAACAAGTAACTGCACAGTCATGAAACTCTGAGCTTTGAAATCCATTGTGGTTAGGGTTAATTACCTGAGCACTCTGGCATGTTGCCTGTCCAGGTCCCATTTACAGTGCAGTGTCGGGTAAGCAGTCCAGTAGAGTAGTACCCTTCCCTGCAGCTGTAAGTGATGGATCTGGAAAATGTCAGTCCATCGTGAACAAGAATCTGGGCATTTCGTGGAGTTCCTGGGTTTCCACAGGAAATTACTGTTAAGAAAAATAAAAGACCAGAAGACAGGATCATCAAAAATGAAGGAACAAATTCTGTAAGGTAAATGTTAAAGGTACTCATGCTTAAAAGAAACTGACTTTTTTAATTATCTCTCTGCTTAGTCAAACCATCAGTCAAATTAAAGGCTTAACGCCATAACATAATATAACTGAATTTGTTATATATAATGTCTTTATTAATCAACAATGCCATTTATTCTTAATTAGCTCTAAATTCAGTCAGAGAAGGTTCCTCATTTGGTTTGTTTTTCCTCTTTCTTTTCTTTTCCCTCTGTCAACTCCTCTCACAATCACATTTTTGTGCATCCTCCTTTGTAAGTAACTCTGCTTTGACGGACACGTTCGTCTACACAGAAAATCCCTTGGCGTCTGTTCAGCCGCGAGCGACAGTTCTGTTCATTACAGTCTCCAGTTTGCCCCAGGCCATCAGAGCCCTGGGGGCATCGCCCTCCCATAATGACCAGATGTAGCCTGGCCCTTGAAGTCCCTGCCAACTGAGAACAGGTGGGCAACCTAGGCTATTGAGCATAACACAGAGAGAGAAGCAAGGGGCAGTTGTGCTGTAAGATGGGGGTAGGGGTGGGGGTGAAGGAGTACAGAGTTGTTGCGAGCTTCACTGGACACGGTCTATAAAATAGCAGATGATTGTGGGAAGGCCCCACATCAGATAAATATTTTTTCCTGTCTTCATGAAAAACAATGCAAAGCTGTGCAAAAGGTTTCAATAAAGTTTTTGATATTGCATGGTATCAACTGCTATGTAGATCATTAATTTGTAAAGAAAGGCTTGTTTTCAGTCTGTTTATCCACTGAATTTCCTTTAAATTGTTCACACATATGCACAGAAATAACCATGGAACTTTAATTTTAGATTTTCCCTTACACTAAACATGACATCACTTGGACATGTTGTAAAAATTTAACAGTTATTAAAGGGAAACTATATATTATAGCAGTAAGTTTTGAGGATAACACTATTTGATGGGTTGTGAAATAAAGTTTGAAAAGATTTATTTCACAAAGCTACATATATTTTTAAACTTTAAAAAATATGTAGCTTTATGTAATTGAAGGTAAAGTTTAATTAGTAATACTTGTTTAATAACTCTATATCAAATCATGATTTCTTGGTTAATGTCAAGTTGTCATAACAAAGACACTTTGAATAATGTAATCTTTGTATTAAAGTGTTATGATTTACCAAATGACACTTTAAGACAACAGTCATACATATTCATGAAGACTTACTCATGTTTATGATAGGCTTATTGTCATGTTTATGACAGTGTCATGACAGTCTCATTCACAACTTGTCAAATCAAGTGTTTTGAGTTATCCAGATTTAAAAAAAATTAAAGTGATGAAAAAACTTTTTAAGAAAAAAAAAAGTAAAACAGTGACTAAGAAAATTAAAAACAGAAACTAATGTGCATGTAAAATTATTCCTAAACAAAACAAATGCCTTTTTACACATCCTTATATAATTTACCAGCATTTTTAAAGCAATGTTCAAATGCTGGTTTACCCCCAAATCATTAATCATTGTTGATGCCCTTGTTCTTCTGACAGTAAATCCTAAGGCAGAATATTTAATGCTTCTGTAGATTGTGGGTCTTCAAATGTGTTTTCCTGTGGATGTTTCTAGAACATCACCTCACGATCAAAACTCATGGCCATAGAAAAGAACTGGAAGTTCAAGTAACTGCACAGTGAAAAATCTTGACAAATACAATACAAGTGTCTTACCATGACACTCCGGCTGTGTTCCCATCCATGTACCATTGGAAAAACATGTTCTCTCTGGTGACCCCTTTAGGATGTAACCAGGTTCACAGCTGAAACGTACAACACTGCTCACAGTAAATTCATCTCCTAGACGAATGCCGTGGACAGGCACACCTGGATCTCCACACAGACCATTTGACTCCCCTGCAAGGAGAGAGCAAAAATCACATACATATGACATTTGTTAATGAGCATGCATCAGAAATGAATTCTGCTGACTGGTGCATAATTGTGCAATGAGGATAATTATTAGTGTCTGATACCATAAATATCCAATAATCCAATGATATCTTTCTACAACCTAAAGAATTTTTACTTTACTATTTAAGTTCAATTTTTTTTTTAACTCAGGATTTGGTTATTATATAAGATTCCAAACTTTACAGTGCATAGAGAAACATTTTCACAGCATTTTCATTTTTCTACGCAATTCCCTTGATTAGTTCCACAAGACAACTCTCTCTCAGGTCTGCAGACAATTCCTTTGAATTCATCCTTAGTATGTGTGCTGTGAACTGCACTGTCAACTGTGCCACCTTTTCTAAACAGATGCATGCCAGAATGTGATTTTTTGTGTTTTTACAAAATTCACAAAAATCTCAAAAGTTTGCGTAGATTTTGGTGTAAATAGATTAACTTAACTTAATATGGAGTATGCCTGAAACATAAAATCTGGATAAAGATAAAAAGTGTGAATACTTTTGGGATGCACTATAAGCATCTCAAACAGCAGTGCTCAATCCATCACCTTAAAATGTAAAAAAAAATGGGAAATGTGCAAACCTCCAACATACAAACTCCATCAGATGTGAGGTTCACTGTCACTTAGTGAACTGAAGTACATGCAATTGGTATGTGGTTTTGAAACCCACATACCAATTGTCTTCTGTTTCATAATTATCCATTACTTTGTGTTTGGCAACTCCCTTAAAACTTCAATAAAATAAATCTTTTACATGTTTACGGCCAAACTGTGAAAAAGTTCAAAGTGCACAAAAAGTTTCACATGGGACTGTAGTAAAGATGGCCATGCAAATAAATATGAACACAATACCTGTCCATTGAGAGAACAGCAGAGAACATCACACATAATGGCATTGAACTTTACTGTCACACTTTACTGTCACACAGCTTGCGTGCCTAAGCGAACGATTTTATAGCTCTTTGACGCTGTCTGTGTTTGTTCACTTTTCTGTCCCATCTGTGTGACTATGCATTTGCACATATGGGGGATGTGTGGGCCATTTAATGTGTGACTCACTGGAGCCCTGAAGTAATTGTTGTTGGGGTATAGGAGTACGGGGGCCTGCGTTTTTATACAGCTTCATAACCCGGCATTGACGTTCCTCAGTCTAATGAGAGCAAATTAAAACAAGTTTATAGAGGAGACTCAGCTTGCCCTTGAGGCCTGCGGAGCAGACGGGTAATTCCATCTTTGGTCCAACTATTTCGTAAATATCCTACCACCAGATGCCACTCAAAGTCTTCATTCATTGGTCATGCTCTGTGAAGGCGTCTATATAAACGGAGCTGATGTCCCTACTGAATTAATAAAGCGTTAAATCAAGAATTGACAGAGGATGATGGCTCAGTCATGACACGGTAATAGTTCTGCTTGGTCCAGACTCTTATTTGAGAAGATCTTGAATGTTAAGTTTTAGTAAAATGACATTTGGTTGAACACGGACAGACACAGATTGACTGGTAACTGGTTCCCCATACCGGAGCAGTGCGGCGGCGAGCCGCTCCACTGCCCGTCCAGCTGACACATTCTTGTGGTGTTTCCAATGATGCTACGCTGGCCCATGCAGCTGTAGCGGATGACTGAGCCCACTGTTCGACGGTCACCTGAGATCTGCGCGTAGGGAGGCATACTGGGACGGTCGCAAAGAACCACTGCCCAATCACAGTAGAGGAGGAAGCAAACAAGTGTTAGACAGATTACTGACAGAAACACACATTTTAAACCCTGTTAACTACTGTTAATAAATGGAAAAACACAACAAATCTGTGCATCTCTAGTATGCATATTTTTTTCTATTAAACCATATTTTACAAAGTACTTTTAGAAAACTGTGTCCATTACTCACACAGGCATTTGGGTAAGGAGCGGTCCCAGGTGCCGTCCCCTTGGCAGGAGACGGAGCTGGTTCCCAGCAGATAATAGCCAGGGTTACAGCGGTACGTCACCGTAGTCTGGAAGCTGTACCGATGCGGCCCGCTGGACAAAACTTGTCTAATGCTGTACTCTACATGGCCGGGCTCAGTGCAGTTTACAACTGCGGGCATTAATGGGGGAGAGGAAATACAGATGGAGGGAAAAAAAGACATTTTTAGGAACAAGACTTTGTTTAAAAACCACATTTATGTATCTGTTTTCACAAAGTTTTCAGGGACAACTATAAAAACATTATTCCTGATAAGTAAACTAAGAAATTATATAGATTGTACACTGTGAAATTCCCTTATAGTCGGAAGTCTCTTTGGCTGAGAGACAGTGACGGAGACCTCACAGGTAGTTGAGGAAGGAAATGTGAATGAAAATATAAGGAATGAAAGAAACTAATATTTTAACAGAGTGATAACTAGTAACAATCATAACCAAGTCATGCATACATTTTATCAGCCAATATCTCAGTAAAATCAGCAAAGTCAGAGTTGCCATTTAGCCTATACCTACACATATAGAGTGATGCTAACACACTAATGGCTTCCAAAACACACTCAGTTTGCCTGCAGCTATTCTAGCCCAGCTTGCCTTGCCAACCTCACTCCAATAAATGTGTTTTTGCTCCAGCCAAAATGAACCTACTGTATTCTAATGTGTGTAAAAGCTTGATCATTTTCATCCTCCCAAGCTGTCCAGCTATGCTAAATAACCCCCCAAATATGTTTTATAATGTATTCCTCCCAGAAGAGTGCTGACCTGTGGTGCCATCATTTACAACTTGCTGCATAATAATGCTACAAAGTGTCTTTGAAGCCAGGAGCGGCTTGAGAGAGGGGCATTCCGAGCTTGGAACTCGGCTTTCATCAAATGTGCTTGTGCACGGTGTGTTGAAAAGGGTTCCGACGGCTGTCTAAACTGACTGACCTCCTGGTAAATGTCTGTGCGGTCCAGTGTGTGAGGAAGAAGGGAAGGTATAAAAGGAAACCAAAGAAAGAAGGTGTGAAGGGAAGTAGAAGAGAGGTAATTTATTTCAGGTCAAATCAAAGGTGGGAAACCCTCGTCAACCTCTCTCCCTTTGGTAGGTGATGCATCGGAAGCGTAACATTATTTCCTCTCACCTTACTTGCTCACACTGACGCATATGTATATGTACGCATATATAAAAGCCGATAGACTTTGTAGTTTAAAGCTAAACTGTAGAGTTCATTACATCAGCAGTTCTTTTGGGGTGTATATCTACAAAGGATGTGACAATACAAAAATTTGGGCTGATGTTAATAACGTATCAACAACAGGTTAAAAAACTTTGGTCGATACTGTTAGTGCCAGGAAATCAATGCATCCTTAGCCTCTACTAGTTTTGCATATTAATTTTGTTCTTTTCAAATTTTCACCATTTAATGTTGTCTAAGATTAGCTAGCAAAGATCTAACCTTAGACAGTGAAGAGGAGTTTTCAACTCTTGCCAAAGATTTTCCATAGGATTCTGGCCTAGACTTTCAATGAGGTATTGCAACACAGAGAGACTTTGATCCTCATCATCCCAGTGCAATTCTGGGCTTTTCTCTGTAACCCTAGTTTTAAATTTCTTCCGGGATAGCTTTATATTGAGTTCCTTCTTTTTTACCCTTTAACTATTATCAACTCCTCTATGCTTTAATAAGAAAAGCACTGCATTGCATAATGTCCCCACAAAACATTATGGTGGCAGTATAAGCAGATGTGAAAAGGTGAAGTGTTTTGGCCTCATTTGACCCTCTTTCAGTTTTTTCGAACAATGAACCGAGTACAGTTCTATGAAATGCCTAAAAACATGCTATATTGTTTAGCAATGTACTATCATTTTAAACTTCTCCACAACTTTATTGCTGACATATCTGCTTTTTTCCTCGGTCTTCATGACAGCGTTTGTTTACTAATGTTTTTTGCTTCCCATTTGTTTTTCTCCCACTCAAAGCTGAGACTAAGAGTGAGATGGATGAAGCGGATGCCAGCGCAGTTTTGCTGCTCAGGAAGAAAAAGCGAGGGCCACACTTTACCAAATGTGTCACTATGGCTGTAATTAATGTAATAAATCTGACTGACAAAAACGACTTGTAAGCTGCTTATGTCTTCACATCAAAAGTGAGGATAATAGACATCAAAAATGCTGTTCTCATTCATCCATCCACACACACGCACCCCTAGAGAAACACACACAATTTTCACATAAATTGTGCCTGAGAATAAGCATCTGGGCTGAAACAAGGCTGATGCTAATATGATGTCGCTGCTAAAGTGAAGAGATTCTAAGACAAATGTCTGGAAGGAAATGTATGCAGAAGAAAAATGAACTCTCTTCTTAAAAAAAAAAAAAAGGGAAAAACAGGAAAAAAAAACTGATGTCTGCAAGACTTGTAACCTTCCCATCTCTCCAGCAAAGTATTAGAAGAACACAAAATCCCTTTTTGTCTCATTTAAAACAAGCTCAGAAAGTCAATCAGACACGTTTTCTGTCACCGCTTGTCACATTTAGGGGCTGACTTTGCAAGCAGCCGCTGTCTGTTCCTGTCACAAAGCCTTCAGACAGAAACGACTTATCCACAGACACGGGAGCAGAGATATATTACTTGTTGCAAAAACACTGCCAAATTAAGAGTCTTTGCCCTACTCATGCGAAGCAGAACTGAATAATTGTAATTCTGAGCAAAATCCAAAATGCAGGTCTCCACAGACTGCTGTCTTTTATGCAACCTCAAGAATCTGGTGATTGTCTTTGGATTTGTCTCTGCATGGCTATTAACTAACATTGTTTCCTTGACACGCATGTTTGCCTTTGGGGATAAAGAGGTAGTGAGGCTGAGAGGAAAAAAATAAAAAAAGTCAACTGGAAATATTATGTGGAACCTCCACGGACCATTTGAGTGAGGCCGATGTAATTAAATAAACTGGACTCTTCTTTAATTTTTCATTTGAACTTCCCCTAAACGTTAAGTCTGTTAAATTCCTTCTCCCCGGGGTGCATCTTTGCTTCATCTCCACACTCTCTATGATTAAGGTCACTTGTGGTCAAAGAAGATATCCCTTTACACATAATGTAAGGTAATTTAGCACTTACCCACACAAATGTGTGAAAACATTAAAAGAAAATGTTAAGTGTACGAGCTACTCTGTGTAATTCAGACATTTCCCTTCATCTGATTCCTCCTTCAGATGAACATTCAACATTAAACTCAGGTGTATAAGAAGCCGTTTCTCTAATCACATGATGCAATACAAAGATATTCATATGATTTAGATTTTTTTCTTTTTTCTTTACATTTTGTAAAACATCAACTGCATACTAAAATGTGGTTGTATTTGTACTTTTGGATCCAATACAGAAAAATAAAATTAAATGGAGGAAAATATTCAGTACTTTTAAAACATTTATTTGCAGTTAGCCTCAGGAAAATAAACTTTTATTACTGTTGGAGCTGCAAATTTTTAGGAATATGTGTTGTCAGATATTTTTTGTTGACGCAACAGCTCAAACTCAGTCAGATTGATCGAAAAGCAGATTCTTATCTGCAGATGGAAATTAGCTCTGAGAGCTAACATGTGGTACCAGGCATATTTTCCTTTGAGATTAATGCTCCTCTACATGGTCCTATTCAATAAATAAACAAACAAGCTCCTATGTCCTTGCTGGAAAAACATCCTAACAAAATGATGCTACCACTGCCATGTTTCATCATGGTGTTTCTGCATTGCGGGTGTCATAATCCATGAGATGTTGAAAGCCTGGGATACTGTTGCATAACCTAACCCTATTTTAAGCTTCTCCAGAACTTTATCTCAGCTGTGTTCCTTGTTTGTTTATGATGATGTTTCCACTAATGTTCTTCAACGACAGTAGCTGCAATTACACTCATTTGGAATATCACTCTTTTGGTCTATATTCATTAGATAAGTGACTTCTGGCATGAGCGTGGGGGAATGAAAACAAATACACCCTCCATTTTCACATTACAGACAAAATCTGGCAATGTTCAAGCGATGTGAATGTTTTTCAAACATGCTGTACATAGAAAAAAACTCATGTCCATGAATATACATTTTTAAAGGAATGGAAAAAGCAATGTTTCCTAACATATTGAACAACTTTTTATCAGAAGCAAAATAAGGGCCTCGTCAACCTTTTGTAAATATTTCTTAGCTATATAATTCTACTGAAATCAGTAAATAGATGCACTGACAATCTTCTTGCCACTTACTTTTACACCTTGGTAGAGCATTGTTCCATTGTCCATTGGCCTGGCATGTAGATTTAACAGCCCCATGCAGAACATATCCAGTATTGCAGACGAAACGCACAACATCATTTAAGTTGAACTGGGTTCCTTGGGTTGTGCCAAATGTAGGGTTTCCAGGGTGGCCGCATGTGATGGCTGAGAGAGTCAAACAACAGGAGAAGTTGTTGATATACAATGTAAAAAAAAGATGCCACAAACTGCTTTACACTTTGAACAACACAGTAAGTACTGATTAAAAAAAAATTATCTAAAGAACAAATTGCTTAATCAATCAATCAATCAAATTTTATCTGCATAGCACATTTCAGCAGCAAGGCATTTCAAAGTGCTTTACATAATGAACACAAAATCACAAAGTCATGCAACATAGAATCAACAATCAAAAACTACATTAAGTCAAGTGTCATAACAATGCAAATAAAACATTTTTAACATTCAACCTACCATACCTACCACAAAAGTCTCTATTCAATACCTCCCAGAGGTTTATGACCAAATACATATAGCTGTTTGGAGAGGCAACTTACGAACGCAAACGGGGGTGTTTCCTGACCAGCGGTGGTCCTGCTCGCATATTCGCACTGACACACCAATAAGACGAAACCCTGGGTTACATTGGTACACAACACTGCCCCGAAAGTTGAAGTTCTCCCCAATTATTTGCCCATTGACTATTGGGTCTGGAGTCCCACAATGGCCAGCTAAAAACAAAACAATAAAAAAAAGACGGTTAAATATGATAGGCTCTGACTTTTTTACTGTTGTCATTTTTTGGACTGAAGATCTCACCCAGACATTGAACTTGTGTTCCGCTCCAAAGCCCATTGGACATGCACTCTCGTACCCGAGAGCCCACTAGGGTATATCCTGTGTTGCAGGAGAAAATGGCTGTGGCTCCATAAACAGTCAAAGTTCCTATTTTATGACCATTTGGAGGAGTGCCAAGATCTCCACAGGAAATAACTGAAATAAAAGAACAAATATGACCTATTTAGGACAATACAATTCAAAAACAAGATTTGCATGTTAGAAGATTTGGATATGAAAGTGAATTAATTTGGTTGTATTCATGTTGCTTACTTTTTAATGTATCTTTAGTAATGTACAGACGCAGAAAGGCAACAGCTTTAACTTACTGTCACAGACTGGACGAGGATCAGGGTAATTCCAGGTGCCATTTGCTTGGCAGCGAATGATCCTTTGACCCCTGTAGTAATATCCCGGGTCACATATGAGCATCATTATAGCATCATATTGGTTTTGAGTGCCATAGATTAGTCTCCATCTTCCATGCTCCACAGCAGAGTGGCTGATGTCGGCGCAGGTGACCGCTGTGAGGTAAGAGAGCATTTATTTTTTATCCATATTTGACAGTCAGTAGTTCGTCTTCTGAAGGCTGAACTGTGTTGGACGTTTACTCAGAGTGGAATGATGCATCCAACTTACAGAGAAAGACTAAAAATCCCCATTTTCTTCTCAAGAATAAAAGTAAAAGTGATTAAGAATACAGTTCTTAATCACGAACTGTATTCATGAGTTAATATCAAGATAATATAAGTCAGTTCAGGTTTGACAAGTTTTTAAATTGCGATCTTTAATACTATGGTAGTTCTATTGCCAAAAAGTCTTTGTGGTGTGTCTTCACAAAACAGTAGAGGTTTCATGAATATCAAATGAAGTTTTAAAGAGACAATTAAATTTAGGGAATATAAAATAAATTCCATAGTGCCGGTGTCAAAATGTGGTACTAATACCAGTGATAGTACTTGGCCTGTTCTTAGTGGTACTCAAAAGAACTTTTCGTGTAAACTGTTAACAAGGTGAGATTCAAATATCATTAGCTCTCACATGGTCCAAAAAGCAAAACCATCCAAAAATAATGATCTGCTCAAGAACAATGATTTAAAAAGATAAGATTCTACAAACAGAAGGAGGATAATTGTTCAAGAACTCCCAGTATAAACTAATGTGGACAACAGCGAACAGTTGCTTGACGTTACTTAAGCCTTATTCTATTGATCTCTGAAATCCAACATTAGGATTTTGACAGCACATGAAAACCCAGCTGAACTGTGTTCTTGTTAGAAACTGCAAATTCTACTGGGCTTTCTAATTGCTGTGTACAGTGACAAAATTGCATAAGTGGCTTTAGCAAATCAAGTCATGTTGTTTCTCTCCATTTAAAAAATTTAAAACAACTAAACAAAAAACACATTCAATATCAGAGGTGGTACAATCCTAAGTGTATGAAGGATTGAATGATCTATGTACTGTCACCGGACAATTTCTTACCTGAGCAATAAAGATAAATTGTAGATCCACTGCAATTACAGTCATTTTTTTTCATGGAAAACTCATCCAATTAAAAACTGGATCCTGTCAAACTATTGCCTGATATATATGTTAGTGCCATTGATACTTTTTTACAAATACTCTTTCTATTATTTTTAGGAGGGGAATATTAGATTTCTACCTTTTTGCATCACTGTGATGATGGATGTTAAGTTGGCTTAGCATGGCAAAAGGAGTTTCTCTAGCAGTGAAATGTTTACCATTACACTAAGTGTTGGCCTTGAAGACACTTGGACTGTTTTCTCAAAATGTCTAAGATAAGCACATGTTTTAAGAGTTAAAAAATGCACAAAATAGTCGGTGAACTAATTATTACCTCCCTTCCATTTGAGCTTATGGAAAACTAATTCACAGTGAGATTCTTATCGGATTCATTATAAAATGAACCTGTATTAGCGTCAAATGCACCTGCGGTTCCCATGTTTCTGAAGATTTCGTGACTTTTTTTTTTTCTGAGTCTCTTTAGATTCTGAGTCTCAGGAAATACTCACGAAGGCATCTTGGAGGGGCCTCAATGGAGCTCCACCGCCCAGATTCTTGACAGACCACTGAGGTGGTGAGAGGACCAGCAAGCCGAAACCCTGGATTACACTGGTAAGTGACCCTGGCCCCAAGAGAGAAGTCTTGGCCGACAATGCTGCCGTTGACAGGGGCAACAGGCATCCCACAGGACATGACTATGAAATAAAATATGGAAAGGTAGTTGAGTAAGATTTAATACAATATAAAAAAATAGTAAGAGGAAATAAAATACAGGAAAATGAACTTGTCATCCTTGTATGCAAAGTGCTGAGTTCTCAAAAACATTCACAGAAGGCATGGATGTGCTGCGCACATTAGCATGGAACAAAATTCGCACAACGGTAAACAATCAAAGTTGGCAGAGAATAAATAATGTTTATAGATGAATACACCTGTTATGGAACTGTGGATGCATGCTCAATGTTTGCTCTAATAGTGAGTGCTTGCTTGAAAACAAATAGTGGGACTACATTTTTAGATTACATGCTTTAATATTTGATTTAAAAGCAATCATTTAAAGTACTTGTAAGCAATTAAAATAACACAGTGCCATCATTTTTAAAACTAAATTTAACAAGAAATGTTATTATCTGACATATAGTCATTATTATTTTGAGATATTTTTCACCAAAAGTTTAAATCTTCTTTATGACCAAATAAAATCTCTGGACCCCCACAAATGACTACTTCTAAAAAGTATATATGTGAAGTATGACAAAAGGGCTAAAAGCTAGTAATTGAAATGTCACTAAGTTTCCACTGAATCTTTAAAAAGGACAAAAAAGTGGTGTCGTAAACTTCCTGGAGGTATGCCTTAGGCTGAGGAGCTGCTAGTGATGCCACGCTGTCAACCGCAATCACCCTTTGATCTGCAGCAAAAGGATTCTGTAAGACTTTTTCCCCTCAATCAGTTGAAACCTGAGAGATGCTGCTCACAAAGTGGATTTGCAGTGATATTCTGTTCAGTATGCCAGACAGGATATAAGTGATATAATCCACTTGAGGTCATCAAGTGACATTTCATAATGTATTGATCAGATCCTGAAATGATGTGTATTCAAATGATAAAATATCCTACTCTAATGAATCCCTGCAAAGAGATTTGACTGACATGATAAGAAAAAATATAAAAAGAAAAACATCCAGTCTCTGATCTATGTCTAGTGCTGACAGTGCATGGTAGAGGTCTTCACCTTGACAAAGAGGTACTGGGGCATTCCACTGATGGATACCCTGCGCTGTCCGGGTGCACGTGGCGCTGGTCTGACCAATAAGTCGAAAGCCCTGGTCGCAGTTGAAGCGTAAAGTACTGCCCAACTTGGACCCAGTTAGGCTGTGTACTGTCCCATTTACTGGGTTATTAGGAGGGCTGCAGTACGGTGCTATGGAAAAAGAAGTAAATACACATTATATCATCACAAAAAAGTGACATGTTAAAAAAAAAACAATGATGCAAGGTGATGTAAGAAGTTGTTGAGAGGATGAATAATGAATACCCATTTATTGACAGAGCCAAAGATCTCTATTGCGACTTGCTCTTGTGCTGAGGGAAAGGTTACAGCAAACACTGCTGCCTCGAGATGAGGAAAATTGATTATTGAAAACTAATGTTCTGCAAAGCAAAATGAGTGTTTGTCAGCAGCTGTGGATAAGGATCATAAAAGTGATGGATACATAATAATGGGAACAAAGTATCTGACTTTGGTTAAACTGGTAACGGCAATAATCATTTGTCATCGCAAATGGTGCCAAAATGGATCACGAAGATTCACGAGCCCAAGTGGAATTTAGCAGATTTCCCAATAAGGGGCAGCGCAACACGTCAGCTGCAGAAAGACGGTAACAGAACACAGACTCTGCAAATACTGTGTAATGAGAAGAGAAGGCTGTGTTCAGTATGGGTGGAAAATTATTATGAGAACATCAAATTTCAATAAAAATGCAAATTCGCCATTTTACAGCTCTCATGTTGCAGCGACAATTTAAAATATTGCATTTTTTTAAAACATCAAATATATAACCAAAGAAAATACCCAATAGTGTTAAAATACTAAGCCAAATATAGATGTTTAGTTATGACTATAAAACATATTTTAACAGTATATGATGTTTTTCAGAGGAAAAGATTTTAACACTCTTTCAGGGGACTGAGAGTGTGATACTTGTGTTTATTGTATTTTTTTCTGAAAAGATCAACAGTAGATGGATTAAGTGCATTTGTAGCAATTTAGCAAATGATTTAAGAGTGTTCTTGAAATGCCTACTGTTCACGCTGTGAACAAAGTGCAAATTCTCAATGCCCCCAAAGATGCCCATATGAATAAAAGCAAGCAACAATTTTATTTTTAATTATTACACAACCAAAACCATCCGCAAGACCAGATGGTAAAGACGTTTTTTTCTTTATCATTAGCTGGTAAACGAGTTTGCCAACTTCCACTGAAACTTAGACTGAAAGAATTTACTTCGGTCAGATCGATTGAACCTTTTGACAACAAATCAAAACATATTAAGAACATGTGAAAAAGCACTGGCATGCCAACTGCTAGAGCTAAGAAAGGGAGGGGATTTATAATACTGTAGCATTTTTTTAAAAAATGTTCCGGAAACTTTAGAGTACATAGAATTATGAATAAACCACCAGTGCGTTGCCATTTGGTCTTTCGATAAGATTATTATCAAAACATAGACAATGAACACAGTAATGGTTCTCCATATCTAAAACTTACATGGCCATGGGTAAAGATTAAATTCTCCCCAAACATGGCCAAACACAGTTGTAAAAATAAATAAAAAATAAATAAGCATTAGCAGCACAGGTACCAATAACAAGTGCTTCTCTCAACATTTGTTCGCCTTTTTTTTCACATCTTCACCTGAGGTACCAATAAATGCCAGCAGGTGTCTCAATCATTGGCCCATCTGTTTTTTTGTTGTTTTTTTTTATTTTCCTTTCCTTTCTCTTGCATGAGACAGAACAGCAGTTGCCTTTTCTGCAATCAGCCCTGCAACTTTGAATAACTTTGACTGCAGAGAGTGGTGACTAAATTGAAATAGATAAACAACAGCAGAAAGAAAGATTGAGCGGACAAGGTCAGGCTGACTCAAAGTTGATTGAAGTGATGGAGAAAATGAATGTACCTAAACAGAGAGATAGAAACAGTGATAGTTGAAATTGACAGAAAATAACTGTAGAAAACCGAGCGCGCGAGTTGCAACAAGACACTGCTGCAAGTCGTTAATGGAAGGTTTGCCCTTGGAGAGGAAATGCGGATTGATGAGTAGCATAGCTGAATTTATTGAATGTATCAGTGCCATCTGTTTTTTTTTTTTTCTTCTTCTTCTTCTTCCCACACCAGAAGGCAATTCCATATTGACCATGGTAACTTCTGGGTTCTCAGGGATCACTTAGTCTGTCATTTAATCTGTCACGATGAAAACCGTCAGTCTTAGAAACAAACAATTAAAAAGTGAAGGAGGCAGGAGAAAAAGCAGAAGAGAGAGATGACAGAACATCCGGCTGGGGAGAAAGAAAGCTCCACCAAAGGGAGGAGAGAGACAATTAGTCAATCTGGCTGAGTGGTGTTGATACAGAACAGGGGGAGCCTTTTAAATATTTACACAGTCATAATTCACAGCAAGTTATGCAGGTGTCGTATACGAACAAATCCTTCATGGGAGCAGGACAAAACGGAGGAGTAATAAGCAACAAGCAATGCATGAAACCGCGCTTGCTAATTCCTAGGTCTTGGCATGCGGCAAGATGTCTGTGCAGATGCCTGCTGCACCCATTAGGCTCTGACAGAGCTGGGTCATATTTTTGGCTTTCTATGGCACAGTTGGCAGCCCAGATGTCGGTCTTAAAGGAAAAGTAAATTAAACACGCGACTAATGAGATCAAACTCACAACAAGGCCCTAAAAATGACGAGTCCGAAATAGCTTCCGCGCGGCAAATCGATCATGGCGTGATGAGGCAGTGTTCTGGAATGTCTGTCCCTTACCTGAATAACGGATGCGGAAGCCTTTGTGGCTGGTGGTGTGATCAAAAGACCAGTGCAGGTAGACTTTGTTACTGGAGCTCGTGATGCTCAGCGGGCTGGAATAATTACCACTGAGGGTAATAAGAAGCGGGCTCTGTCTGGATGGACCTGGATGAAGATATGACGACAAACCACAATTAAAGTTTCAGAAAGCTGAAAGAAGAAAAAACAAACTACAAAAGTCTGGATCTGTCATCCAGTAGATCAAGATTTTTCAAAATCTTGAAATACTTCATTTTTTATGAATTGTGTCAAGTTGCAAATGAAAAGTTTGTTGAACTCTTAACTGTGGGAAAAAAGAGAGAGAGAGAGAGAGAGAGAGAGAGAGAGAGAGAGAGAGAGAGAGAGAGAGACGACTGCAGACCATAATTGGCTTAGCAGCCTCAAGGTTAACAATTGCCTGTTCCTCTCCAGTCGGCAGAAGATAAAAAGTACTAATCAGCATCGCCGCTGTGTATCCCACCACCATTTTCTCAGAGCTGCCGGGCAGAGTTGCTGACTTTGCCTCTAATCAAATTCAAATGTACAAGGCAGATGCAGATGTTCTGCCACCATGAAAGGGGAACTGTGTGTGATTTTCTGTTAGTGGAGGCAGATAGCTTTGTTAGAGACAGTTTATTTAGCTGCCTTGGTTTATTTAGCCTTTAACTGTGGTTTTCTGAGGGAAAAGAAGTATTTACGCAACACTATGGACATTAAGAAAGTTTTTTCAGAGAACGATATAGATCATAAACGTCAATGAGATTAAATTGTAGACAGAGTGACAAGACCCACCATCAAAGACTTCAAGCTCATCAAACTGACGGCTGGTTTGAAAGTGTTCGATAGTGAAGGTGATGTTGTAGCCGGGCTCCACTTTAACAACCCAGGAGCAAGACTCGAAATGAGGAAAGCCGGTGCCTGGTGACTGGCTCATAATGACGCCTGTGGAAGCCGTCAGCACCTCATTCATTGGACATGTCACTGGGGAGAGGAAAGAGAGAGCGAGACAAAAGGAGCTATTATTTTGAAGCATTGAGATAATGATCCTGTTTATGTTTTGCCAGCATTGTTTTATAATTGCAGATCACGTCGAGTGATTGTTCGTTCATTTTAGTGAATTCAATTTACCTTGAAGCATAAATTGGACTGTTTAGGTTCACATTGAGGCTGCAGAGAAATTCAATGTAACTAAAAGCATGGCTAAGGCTAATTGTCATTCACGTCTGGGTGCTGTCACAGGAAAACAAACTCAATGCATGCTAACTCGGACTACTAAACAGCTTATGTTTAATATCATTGACTCGCTATGAGCATATTCACCTCTTTGCCCATTGTCAACAAAACAGATGTGAAGCTAAGTTGGCGGGGTAAGTCTCACGTCAGCCTTGAAGCGCTATTGCTGTGGCACATCTGGGCACACTAGATCGTTCCCCTCATCACATTTCCTTCCTGTTGCCAGAATTCATCTCCTCAAAATCCTTCGACATTTTCTAGACTTTTCAGTCGTGTTTCGGCCATGTTCCTATCTGATCTGTTTTTGTTGCAGTGCTGTAAGAAAACAATGGCATTATCTGCCATTAGGTTGGTGCTACCCAAAACAAGCTATAGCATCAAAGAATGTGTCTCACTGTTATAGTGAGACAATGTGATACTCAACTATTGTTGAGGTTTTTTTTTTTTTTTTTTTTTTTTTTTACTGTATCCACCTGGCACTGGCAATGATAGATTGTGAAATATTCCACAATGAAGAGAAGAAATTAGTATGCATTTCTCATGATGCATAATGATTCTAGCATTGGGATTTGTTTTCAGATCATTTTTATTTCTTCTCATTTTCCAAACAAACTTAAAATTCCATAGTGTTTTATGAATTAGGTCAAAGTAAAATTGTGCACAAATATAAAATACAAATACATATAATATGAAAAGTGTATATCGGTGGGCACATGTAGCCTACCAAGAGCTCAAAATAAAAAAAAAAATTGTTCAAATTTTAGCACAATTTTCCATCCTGGCTGCTTGTATGGTCAATCTTGCTCTTGTCATTATTGTCTGTTTCAGTGGACAACCTTATCTTGGTAGGTTTGCAGGTATGCTAAGTAATTTTCATTTTAGGATAAGTGAAGTGATCTAAAACATGCTCAAATTTTGGGATATTGTTTAACAGCACATCTGGTGTTTTTCTTGGTCTCAAAGATGGTAACTGTCCGCTGAGGTTCTTTTACACACACCTGAGCTCATCACAAAACGTCTGCATTAATCCAGATAGTAAATAAAACATAAGGGAATATGTTTTAGAAAAATGAAGCGGCATAATTATAAGCTACTTTGTGTGTGTCTAGTACATCACATCCCAGTGGCATATAATTAAGTTCACAGTGAAGTGCGGAACGGTAAACGTTTTAAAAGACCAAAAGTGGTTATAACAAATAAAATCAGAGAAAAAAATAAATCCATAAAGTTTTAGAAAGAGAGTAAAACTACCTCAAAGTTAATGTGCCAAGACGTGGATTAAAGTGTTTATCAAACAAGACTGGAGAAAATCTATTGAGGGATGTAAATGTCCCCACTGTGAGGCAATGTTTGAATACCTAAGCCTCTTTTGCCTGAAGGTAAAGGAGCTCTCACCACTTACCAGTCTTATTAAAGTGAGAAAAACTCAATGTTCTTGTTCAAGAACCAACCCCTAAGATACAAAATCTAATGTCAGGTAACACTATCCAAACCTAAAATTCATCCAAAGGAAGGACAAAAAATTTATGATGCAATTAAAAGTTATTACCTAAAAATGTGTGACAACCAACCGTAAGTATAACACTTATCAATGCAGAAACTGAAATTAGATTTTTATTGGTTTCATTCTTCAGTATCAGTGAACTGCTCAGACTGAAAATACATTTACCAAGTCAGGTATGTCTTATAACTTAAAAAAAAAAAGCTAGATATGTCTTAGAAAAGGTTTTATCAATATTAATAAAACCTCTTGGATTTGGAGGTAGAAGATAAAATACAGACGTAAAGTTCATTAAACAATTAACTCACTGGGGAGAAATGTGTGGACAGTGACCTTTCAGGAAGCACCAGTGAGTTTAAGGTTACATTTGCTTTGTCTTGGAGCTGACAAAAGATGTAGCTGAGAGTGCAAATCCAGGGTCACTTTTTAATACTTAGCAATTTTGAAACAAAACACTGTGAATAATAGATGCACATTCTGTTAATGGATACGCACAAATGCTGATTTTTATCTCCATTCAACTGGATTTTACTCGGCATGGCATTTAATCAGGGGCAACTGAGGACAACATAAACATTAGGCTGGGTCGAGACGGAAAACAACTCGGAGTCGGGGATGGGACATAAGATTCATAAAGTGTCAGAAGGAATACATTTAGATGAACACTAAAACAGCAGGGAGAAGAAAGTTTGAAAAATAACGTTTAATGTTGCATTGATATTGTAAAACCATTCTTGTGGAGGAAGCAGGTTTTTACCAAAAATATCAAAAATGGAAAACGGTGCTGTTTTCAACAACAACAACAAAAGTTGACCATATATCACAGTTCTGTATACTGTGAGGTCCAGCTCATGAATAAATGTAATGGGCAGTGGATCTTATACAAGACAGCAAACTCAAATAAAGTGCAAATAAAAATCACTAAAAATAGTTATTTTTCATAGTCAATTCAAAACATGGCTCATATATTTTATGGAATCATCACACACAAAGTAATATGTTGAAAGCAATTATTTCAGTTAATTTTAATAGTTATATTGCATGTTCAAAATTAAATCTGTGAAATCACTACTTGATTGGTGTTCAGTGAATTACTGCATGAATGCAGCATGCCGTGGAGAACATCAGTGTGTTTTGGGTTCTTAAAGAAGCGATGACAAAATGCTTTTCCTCTTGTGTGTTTCAGGACTGGGTTAACACACATCATGCAACTGTTACAGCCCAAACTATTTCTGTGGGATAGGTTTTGAACCATTGGAGTTCACACCTTGTGAATCTGAATTCTGTCATAAATTCATGAAGAAGTTTTGTTTCACACTCCTTTTACAACCATACATTTTACCTTCACTTGACTTTCAGTTAACAGACTTACATGCAGCGCTCCACTCAACTACCTTTTATGGTCTTAACCCTCCTGCTAAAGACACCAGTGGCTGACTGATGGACAATTGTCAAGTCAGACGTTTTCCCCATGATTGCTGGGAACCAAACATTTTCTTATTTTTTTTTCAGTTGGTTTTACGTTTGCTTCTTTTAGGCTTTCTTTAGTCATCAAAATGAATAAAAATAAATGGCCTAAAAGTATGTCCCTTACTGTGATGAAAACTTTGGTTGCTACTGTTATGTAGTTGAATAACTGAAATAATAACTTTTTTTTTAAATTAATGGTATGATTCAAATCAAAAGAAGTAAGTATGTTTTAAACTTATAGGTTGAAAGTATTCCTTTTTAAGTGTATTTATGTGTCTGTATACCACTACTTTGATGAACAGAAAAGTCAGGGAGAGAAAAAGACAGATCTGGATTTAGACAGACACCCAACTGTAACCAGGTATGCATGACATTGTTATATATATTTATTTATTTTTTTTTTTTTCCAAAAGAGCCTCAGACAGCAACAAATTTCAAAGTGGAAAAAAATTGGATATATAAAGGGTACATGTGTTATGCAAGAACAGATGTCTGATGCTCGTGAGTCAGGATGAGTGGGTATATCAGTGCTAAGAATACAGAACTGACTGGTTATCTGAAAGACAATCACTAAATGATAACATGCGCTGTGTAGGCCGGCAGTATATAGTGTGTAAAATCTGTGAGGTGGTGTTTGTGGGGGTGGAGTAGCTGGATGCCCCTAGATGGGCAGAAATGGTTGTGCCTGTCAGAGCTAGAAGTGGTGATTTGATAGGTGCAGCTGCACCCAACATGTCCCCTGCATTTCAATGAGCTGTGCATGTCGTCTCTTCACTGCCCTCCAACTAAGTGTCTGACGGCCCTCTTTCTCACCTACCTTTAAACTCCAGTCCTATTCTTTCCTTATGCACTACATTTCTGGCGACTTCTCCACCTTTTCTCGAAAAGAACAGCCTTTTACTTTTTGAGGGCCAGCTCATCCAGGGCTGACTCATACTGTTCTGATACTTCTTTTATCCTCTTTCTCTTTGTTTTCTGCTTCCAAAAACCTTAACCTTACGATGCTACCCTTTATCTCTCAAAGGACTAATAATAATAATAATAATAAATAATTGGGAAATGTCAGGGAATCTACAAGGTAATACATGATGCTCAGGGTTATATCAAGCTTGAACTTTAGCAGGTTCAAATATCCAAGGGTAAGACACAAAAAGAACTTGGAGGAAATTGGAAATCACATAAACTCCAGTTTTTATGTCAAGATAGATTTTATACTTTCTTTTTTGTTCACTGGGTTTTTTCTGTATCTTTTCACTTCATGTTTTCTGTCTATTTTACTCCTAATGTGTAGCATTTAAATGGTACTTGTAAGTTATAGTTGTTATCAAGACCAAAGGACACACAAATTCACTCTTCTACTACTACCCAGCAGGGAGAGACAAGAAGCATTTAGTGTGTGAAAATCACCACAAGAACAGAAAAGATGTATGCGATTGTGATCTTGTGAAGTTAAAAAAAAAAAAAAAAAAAAAAAGCAGAGAAACCCCTCGACACTCCCAAAGATGCATTTTATACAACAGATGGTATTAATCTAAGGCTGTGCATGGGGTGCAGGGGAATCCTTTGGGACCACCATATTTGTAGCATTCTCTAAAGGAGCCATCCCTAACCTCCTGGGACTCGAGCAAAAGCCAAAGAATTGGTATCTACAAAGAAATGTGGTGCCTGTGCTGCATCACGACAACAGATCCCCCTTGGAGGGCAGAAAGATGGCGAAACACAGCCTAATGCTCCAGTCTGATAAGACAAAGCACTATTAAAAATAAATACACAAAAAACCTCAATCAGTAGATGATGGCCGTCTCAACAAGTGTCGCAACATTCCAGTTGAGAGTTTTTACATCAATGTCAAGTTTTTCCTATCAAGACAGACCTGTTAACTTTTAAACCAGTCTTCTTCAACACTGCAGGTTCTCTGGCATTTATTGATTATATTTCAATCGTTTGAAACTGAATATAGATTGGGGGTGTCCTAAAGTGATTCTGAGAGTTTGCAAGCTTTTTTTTTTTATTTTACCATGTTGACGGTAAACTATTAGAACTCATCCTTTCTCTGTTATACTCCAAGGGTTTACAATAACATTCAGTGTTAGAGTCTGCATTAACACTTGTTGAAAGGAAATGAAAATGCTAAATAAATTATCTTACCTAGAAGATTACAAGACCAAAGCTCTAGATTATGTTACAAATGGGGTGCAAATGATCATCCAGACAGATTAAAAAGGCAGAGCTGTTGTACATTTCAGAGTTGCACACCATCACTTACCATCACATGACGGTGGGGGGCCTTCAAACTCTAAGTGTGTTCCTAGTCGACATGTCAGGATGCTATTTCCACTTAACTGGTAGCCTGGGAGACATCTGTAGCGAACTATATCACCTGATCAGAGAGGTGGAAAGGAAGGAGGTAAATTCAGAGATGTGCAGGTGGTGGGTACAACAAAATCCAATCCTAGCATAGTGCAATTCCTGGGTCTCCCTCAGAAAGGAGGAAAATTACCATTTGCAGAAACAAATTACCATAATAATAAACTCCCAATGGATGGAGCGTATGTAGTTCAGAATAACAAGTAATCACACAGGCATGAAAATAAAGAGATAATCAAACATCATCTCTATTTTAACAGAAGACAACAGAAATATGTTATAAGCAATGGTCCCACATCCCCCGTTCTGATTATTTTCTCCCATTCTTCTCCATGTAATATAAATGATAGGAAGTTTCACTCAACCTAAAGCAATTTAAATGGTTAATGCCAGGATGTTATTTCCCTTTGGGATTAAAGGTTCAGAATGCAACACTTTCCCAAATCACAATGACGCCAAATCCAATCTGAAATGACAGCTGCGGCGAGATATCAGTGATTATGTGTCTGCCTCTGTACATGCATTCTATGAAATTTAGGTGACAGTATTTCCACCTACCGATTTTGAATTCTTTGCTTGCCATCAGGATCTCTGCATTAGGAATGATGGGCGGAGGCAGGCAGTACTGAAGTCTGTAAGCTTTATGCAATGGAGCAGATTTGAAAGGAGTGAAAACACAGATTATTCAGAATTATTATTCAGAAATTCTTGAATATAATAAGATCATTTCCATACCTTGATAGCTAATCCGGAATAATCCGCCCTTCTCCGTGTTGCTGCGGAATCGAATCAGCACCTGATTGGATGTGCTACTGGGTGGGTCATTAGGCTCTCCGTCTGTGAAGACACCTAGTTTTCGAGTTGTCTCCTGCGGACCATCCCTAAAGAGAAGAAATATCACAGGTAGACCCTCAAACACCTGAAACAGCAGCACACAAAAGAGCACCTTAAAAATGTGCAAAGGGTCCGACAAAGAAGCCAGAGTACACCGCACGACAGATTATTATTATTAAGCTTTCATCTGTCTCACAAAGCCTGACTCTTCTTTAAACGCAAACACATTTCACTGGCTTGCTTCAGATTAATAGGACAGAATAAGGTAAATATTACAGATACGAGTGGAACGACAGGTCTGGGTTGCGTTGCTCCTGTTAACAGACGTCCAAAGGGAGTGCCTCTGGAAGCGGTGGCCCTGACTTGGCAGTCCCCTGGTGTGGGCATGGCCAATTAAGCCAGTTCCCAGATTCCAGCCACAACCATTCAGCTTAAAAACCATCTGTCTTTGGCTGTCAGACTGGGCATGGGAGATTACAAGCAGCTCTGGAAACGACTGGCTAGGGAATGCTGCCTGACAGCAGTCTAGCCAAGCCACCATTATGGGGCCCATTTCCTTGGCTCAGTGGTTCGGTGAATAGATACACAGCAACGTTAACTGGAAGTGGGGAATGTGATAGTCTGCACCGCGACTCTCCTGGAACTTTTTTGAGAAAGATTGCAACTGGTGCCACTGACAGGGAAAAAGACAACAATGAGAATGGTCATTCTGTCAGGTCTTTGGAGTTTGACCTCCATGAAACCCTCCATGATCAAAAAAATGAATACAAATAATAAACAGATGTCAGCCCAGACATTGTGAGCAATTTGTGTGGTCGTTCAGCTTCCTGGGTCACTGGCAGTAACATCTCTGGTCTCCATGAGAGCTGGGACTTTTGGATGCTTTTGCGGGGGAGTGGGGATGAATCAAGACCGGAAACCGCCATGCATGTAAAATCCTGCCTCTGGTGTTAAATATGGCAGGTCAAGCCTTTTGCAAACAATGAAAGGAAGAATTATCTGTCTGAATATCAGCCAGGCATGAGGACAAAAATCAGTCATCCAAAATTCCTGACAAATGAGCACATTTTTCATATGAAAATAGCCATGCACCACTTATTCATCTGATATTTCATCCAGAGTTTATAAATGTCATATCACAGGTAGCTAATCAAGAAATTAAGTGCAACACCAAAACCTCTTGGACATTTATTTCCCACAAATAAACTGCATATAGAAAACAACATTAAATGTAAATGAAAAGAGAAACTACAAGGTGGAACTGACCAATTTTCAGCTTTGCTTGATCTGATTAATGATTGTACAGGAAGCATTTTGACATATCCATTTTTTTACGGTCACTTAAAGCATCATGCATGAGTAATCCCAGGTTGAGATCATCACAACACTCTTCAGTGTGGACCTTGTTGGTACAACTCAAAGTTAGCTATTTTTAGTATCAGTAAGTAATGAGTTCAGAGAACTCAGAAAAGTGGTGAGACATTTAACTTGCTCCTAGTATAAATACGTTTTGACCACTTGTGATAAGAACTACATAGTTCACCAAAAAAAAAAAAAGAAAATGGCTTGAAATCACTTTTACAGCTCAAAGCAGCTTTAAAAAAAAAAAAAGATCTCAGAAATTGAGCAAATATTTGGCATTTGTAGCTATTATAGCCACAATATACCAAATACGTCATCCCTGAAATGTCTGTATACTTCTATCATTTCTTACCAGACAGTTATGAAGTCATGCGGCCCATGAACCTGAAGCAGAGTGAAATTGAGTTTGATTCCAAAGCCAGGAGCCACTGAAATGAGCCAGGTGCAGTCAGCTGAGTTTGGGTACTCCTCCGGGTATCCTGGGGAGAAGATGGTCCTGTTGTCTGATGTGATGTTGCCACCACAAGGCACTGAGAGAATATGGAGGAGGGGGAGAGGGGGAGATAAAATTTACATAATGCACCGGGTCAGGAATACTGTACAACTACGCAGGCACATAAACAGAAAGTGGCGATTTTTCACTCTCCACCTCTTTTGCTTCCCTTCTCGGTGTCTCTTCCTCTCTCGACCTCACTCTTCGTCTATTGCCCAGGCACTTGTATGAGCTAAAGATTAGCCAGTAAAGCCTTTTAGTAAGAGGGGAGTTGGATGGAGTGTTTCGCAAAGATAAGGGCTCAACCCTTTTCCATTGAGGCTGTAGCGAAGGAGCGCAGGATGAGGGAGGGGGTGTTAGCAAGCGCCAAGTTCCTTGTGTGCTTATATGTGTGCCTGTACTAATATAGATATAAATATATATATAAATATAAGGAGTAGATGTATATGGATGTGTTAACTTAGACTGCAAGAAAGGCTGTAACAGAATGAGAATGTCAAGACCGCCAACACTTGAACCTCCAGGTACACAGAGGATTGATATCTTGGGGCAAAAACAAAAAAGAAAAGTAACAAACTGACACAGCCACAGAGAAACACACTAGTTGAAATCACTGCACACAGCCTCTAAACCACATACAGAGGAATTGGGCATTTTTTAAAAATATTCCTTTGAAACTCGGGTGGTTCTAACTAAGTGAATGGTTTAAAGTTGCTTGACATTCCCGCTGGTGTCCCTCATATCCGCGGTGGGGGAGGGAGAGAAAATTCAGGCAGAATAATAATCGCAGCAGTGCAGGCACTTCCAGGAAGCCAGCCAGGGTGTTGAGCTTCACGGCACACTCTCGGATTGCTGCATGTATAAACTCAAAGATGTTTCGTGTTTCATCCCCCGCTGTTTCATGTGTGTGTTCTAGATATACTGTTTGGGGTTCTAGTCCAACGGGCTAGTAGGCACCTCTGTATCACATTTTAAATGACCTATTGATCAGATCCATTGATTAGAATCTCAACACTTTGAGGAGTAATCCCTCTGGTCAATGCATTGAGTACACAGACACTTGAGCCTAATGTAAAAACAAGGGTATGTCTGAAAAAGGTCAAGGTGAAAACTGGAAATATTAAAGTTGTGGAGTACAAAATCCAAGTATCCAAGTATCCGAGTACAAAAAAAAGTTCAAAATCAATGCAGCACATCAAAATATGATAGAGTCAGAAATGCTTGTATGATAAACTTTTCCTTTTCTTAATTGTCTTTATAATCCAACTTCTTTCTGCTTTTCCATTTTTAAGTTTTGAGAGAGAAAAATAAAACAAATCAAAATTTGTAGTGAACTAGCTCTGTTCAAGCATATAAAACTTTTTATATCCATATATGAAAATGAAAGAGCAAAAAAAGAGCCAGTGTGAGAGAGGAGGAAATTAGATGCCAAAGGTCGGTTGGGTGAACACAGCAAGCATGCTATAATAATAATAATGCAACAACAAGCAGGTTAGTGCAGCAGAGATGGCAAAATCAATGCATTTGTGTCCTGTTAAAGGAAATCTATTCAAGTACAACAGAGAGGGGACGAAAGATCCGGTTTTGCTCTTATAGGGTCAAGTGAAGCTCTTAAAACTGCAATGCCTTTACTTTTAAAAGAAGCACAAAACAGAACACAAAACTACATTGCATATAGTCAGAGCAACTTTATATATATATATGTGTGCGTGTGCTTCTATTTATCTTCCGGTTCCCCTATTTGAAGTCCCGCTTTCATGGCCAGGCTTTCACCTCCTTCTGTAATTTTGCCTGGCTTATTGAATAATCGACAGCTGGAGCGTGAGAATGTGTGTCAAGGACATAGCAAAAGAAAGAGCACCGATTACTTTTTCTTTTCAATTTAGATCCTCTTTTATTCATCTTTTATTTGTCTCCACTCCTCTTTAGCACAGTATTGATTTTCATTAAAGACTACTTTGCCTCATTAATAGGGGATAATAACTCACTGTAATTACATTATTCATAATAGGTAATCATTATCTCCATGGCTGCATTTTACACTAATGATGTAAGAGCTCAATAAATTCCTAACAGGAAGTTATCATGTAATGAGGTTAGTCTTGCATTCATGCATGTCTGGAATTATTTTACCATTTCATTTATAAATAAAACTTAGTTCGATGTTACGAAGGCGGCGTCGGAGGACTTTTTTTTCTTTTTTTGTGACCTACCTTCGCAGCGAGGAAATGGGTGGTCCCAGTTGCGGGTGGTGCCATGCTCACAGGTGAGGATGGAATGTCCCATCAATTGATATCCAGGCAGACACTCAAAGGAAATGGACTGGCCCACATTATAGCCTGCGCCGACCACCACTCCATAACGGAAAGGTTCTGGGTCGGGGCATTCCTGTAGCTCATACGCTGTAGCAAAAAAAAAAAAAAAAAAGCAAGGAAAAATGGTAGTATTTAGTTAAACAAAAAAAAAATATTAAATTTAAAATAAATTGATTATTTTAAGGTTAAGTTTTGAGATGATAATTGCAAATTATTTTGATGTGAATCTTTTCATCAGTGGTAGAAATCTCTCTGTGTCAGAATGAGGCAGGATGTTCGAGCAACATCTCAGTGGCAAATCCAAATCTGGTCATTACATGATTTAGCTAAAAATGTATTGCCAGTTTTTTGTTTTTTTTCTGAAGTCTTATGCAAAAGCTTTCCATTAAGCAACAATGTAAAACTGCAGGGCTAAAGGACTATTTCTTGTTCTCTGAGAAAAGAACATTTTTAATTCAGCTCTATTCCAAAATCTATGACAAGACTCTATCCATTAAGTAAATACACTCATTTAAAAAGTAGTTCCTGTATTATGTTTGTACCAGTGGTAATGCTGTGTTCGACACATGGACAAATGAGTTCAATGGGCATTCATTTCATTTTTTAACAAAACTGCAGCGCTCTACACAAATAAGGAATTGGAAAGTTATTAATCTTGTATATCTTTCAAGTACAGTATATCACCAAGGTTCTTAGAGATTTCACAGAATAGTTTTCTTTTTTTTTTACACATTTCCCCACTTTCTTTTTTTGGCCTACATGCTAGCCAGGTAAACTCATCACATATTTTTCGTCTCTTTGACTTTGTATTCTAATCTACTGTTGCAATGGTCCTTAATTTTGTCAAGTTAGTTGCTTTAAGCATTAAAAAGAGGACGGTATTTACTTAGTAGTTTTAGAAGTTGTTCTGTGAGCAGGGGGTTGCTTTGGAGTCCTCGACTTGATAAAAAACATAGAATTGCAAACCATTTGCCATATAAACAAATTTCTCATAATCTCAATGATTTTGTCAGCTTTAATCCCAAATACAGCCTAACTCGGGCTGAAAATGTGTCATTTTCCCTCAAGACACCAGCGTGGGAACATAAACACTTGATAGTCACCAGTTCCAAAATCTTTGATCACATAAAATATTAGAAGATTAATATTCACTTTGTTATTGTTCTTCTCACATAGTTAAGCTCAAATGTTTTCAGAGTACAGCAAAGATTTAAAAAAAAGAGTAGTTCTTTAGTTACAATCATTTTAGAGAGAACTATATCCCAAAACATATCAAGCAGATGGCACAACTTCCTAAACTCTAGTGGGTTTAGAAATGGCTGGAGTTCACACTCTGGCATCCAGTCTGTTTGCTTTTGTTTTTTTATACAATGCACCCTACCTGTATTTTACATTTCCAATTCCCCATCAATATATCATTGTTGTTCCAATCTCTTTTCCTTCACTCTTCCCCTCAGCTAGGGGAGCTTGCGGGGGGAAAAACCCACAAGAGGCACATTTGAATTGTGCTGCAGGAGTATGATGCAGTTACTGGAGGTACTGAAGGTAAATAATTGTCACTTTTCCCACTTCAGGATATGCGACTAGAGCAGGCAGTGAGCCTTGATGGTAGGGATATAAAAATGACTAAAGGATTTGATTTCTATGGATCGCAGCCTCCCTTTGTGGAAGATAACTCATGCAAATACTGCAGAAAAAGGGAATTTGCAAACACAAAGCTTGATTTATATGCTAATTTGCACATAATTATGTAAATGAACAATGCTACCTTTCGATTTGCTGGCACGCTTGTTGACTCATTAAAATACAAACTTTGGTAGCCTGTTGCATGTTTAGATAAGGGCAATTTTCCTAATGGAGATATGAATGGAAAGCTTTTAATTTACACATAGCAATACCTTCGCTCATCAGATCAACAGTTTTTTCTTCCAATGTACATATGGAAAAATCAACTAAGTGTGCTTATTTCTTAGACCCCACTTTAAGATAAATTTAGAAATAAACTAAGTTTATCTGAATGACTGTATATAAATGAGCAATGTAGCCTTGGGAAATTATGCAATTTCCCCAAACTTTTCCATGCTTTTAATCACAAATCAAAATGTCAATGTGACAGACCAACCTCTCCCTAACTCTGATATCCCTAAATAAAATCCATGGCAAATAGTTCCTTTTAAAAGTCAATCAATTATTAGGGTTCAGCGCTTTTCTTCCTGCAAAGCTATGAAAGAACTACAGAATCTAAACAAACATGAAATGTTTGGAAAACTATCATTTTCCATCCACTTTACAATCACGCTCTTCTTTGTGTTAGTCTATTCCATAAACTCAATAATACAGCCAAGTGTAACATCACAAAATGTAAATAGCTTTAAGAGATATGAATCCCTTGGCGTTGTAGTTGTATTCTTTGATGACAGAGTGAACTTCATTATGGCTATTTTGGGTTATTCATTAATCCACTAGCCCCTTTGAAAGAAGCAGTTCCTGCATTTTGTCAAGAAAAATCTAAATTTTTGTAAGCCCCTTGACCACATCATTTTCTTCTTGCTTGGGTTCTTACCTTGATACTCGAACCTGAAACCTGGTTTGTTCTGCGAGTGGTCACTGTGGAAATAAACTGTGGTCTCGTGGGAAGTAGTGAGAAGAGGTGGCGGGACGTCCTGGCCACTGAATCGACCAATCACAGCACTAGTCTCAAGAGGCCCGTTCCGTATCTCTAGGAAGTCATGGTTGGCCTCCGTTGAAAAGTTAAGGAACTGTATGTGGGCTCCTGGGACAAATAGGGTGGAAAAATAGTTTTATGGAATTAGAAACTGAAACCCAGTTCTATTGCACATCATCTTTAATGTGAATGACTTGTAGAGCATGACCGCATTTGTCTTCTGCAGGTACATAAAAAGTCAACTTGATATGCTCTGAAAGTCTCTGATGATGCTCACCGTAACCGACTGGCAGGTATATTCTCCAGGTGCAATCACTGTTGCTAGGGTAGTTGCCAGGGAAACCAGGACTGAGAATCATCCCCTCCATATCCTCCCGGATTCCCCCACATTGTGCTGGCGGAGTCCAGACAACACATTTCATTAGCATAACGCAAAAAATAAACCATTTAAATAAAAAAAAAATATTTAAATGCATACATATGCATTCCTGTGTAACAAAGTGAATTGTTTGGCAGTATAAGTTAGAATCTGTTGTGTTTTGATAAGTAATTGAATTGAATGCCTTTCTCTTTGTTGCATAGATTACACACAGGAAAATTGTTCCAGCAAGAGCGCACCAAACACTCACACTTGTCAATCAGTGAACAAGCAATGAAATATCAACTATTTAAAACAACGAAGCACACTGGAGGCAAAATTACACAAATATTAAAGCCAATCGTCCTTCTTTAATATGAGATTAGGTCGAAGCTGCAACAGGTATCATCGAGATCCTTGAATGTCTTTTTGCTTGACCCCTTTGCTAAGACCAGTATGCTTTAGGGTTTTCAGGATTCAGGGGAGGGAACTCAAATCCCTCCACTGTGTCTAGAGGGCAGATCTATGGAGACCACTGAAACACAGTCACATAAAAAATAAAAATAAAAAAAAGAATGGTAAATAAAAAAGCAAAATAAATAAACAAAAGTTCTATGTCAGATTAAATAAAATAAGATTTTTAATTAAAACAGAACACTGCCCTTATGAACGAAGCAACTTTTCATTCATGAGAACATCTGTGAAAATTAATTACTTCATGGATTCTCAAGCAGGAATATCTTCTGCTCTGAGATCCTGCCCCGAAATTAATACATTAATTTGGAAAAAAAATGGATGAACATTCAGCCATCTCTGTGGAGATAACAGACAAAAAAAAAAAAAAAAAACCCTGCAAATACAATATAGTAGATCAAGAATTAAATGGGACAAAAAATGTACAGACGTCAGAGGGGGAAGAAAGAAACAGGAAAATTGGGTGCTTGTGGCAGTGATTCTCAGATAGAGAATAAGTACAGGGTTAAACGCTATCCTGTAGGAGCCAGATGTAATCAGAAAACTGCTGATGCCTGTAAACACGATGAATCTTCCTCCCGTTTCATCCAATCAGTGTTGAGATGGAACTAATTAGGCAATAGTAGGTTGTTCCAATAAGCACAGCTCATTTGTCAAGGCTATTTCACAGGCAGAGACGCTTTGCAAAAGAGAGTGAGAACCTAATACATTTTCTTTCATTGAATATACTCAATTTTGCAAGGTTAAATGCTACATTCATTTGAAGGTACAAATGCAAAAAACAAAACAAAAACCAATTTCTATACCTTTTGAGTGCTTTAAAAAGAGGAGGTGTACGCGTGTGTGCGTGTGTGTGTGAGGAAGGCCATCTCTAGCATGTGTTTTTTTTTTTTTTTTTTGGCAGAACACGATGAAGGAAAGGCAGAAAAAAAGACAAAAACACATTAAGACAGATATCAAAATCTGCCATTTAAAGGCTGACAAACCTATATCCTTGATCTTGATTAAGCAGATTATCAAAAGCACCAAAAGAAACATGGAAAGGAAGTAAAAAGACAATGATACAAGAGCTAAATTTTATTGATTGTGTTTTGCTGAACACTGAATATCCGCCCCTGTTTTAAGTGTTTTATAGCCTCTGAAAGGTTTTCTTTCAAAGTTACTTTGTATTTAGCTCCATACATCTTCCCAACAATGCTAACAATCATCTTTGTTTCCACAGGAGAAGCTAAAAATGAATGCAGGTCACACTTTTCGGATTTTTATTTGAAACACACGCATGATTTTCCTTCCTAACAAGTAGGTGATACTTTTGAGTTGAGTTTTCAATTGGAAAGTTGCAAAAATATTGGAAAAGATCAAAGCTCAATATTTTAACAAACTGCTCTGACTCAAAACAACAAAGTTGAGTTTTACAATGCTATTTATTTCATGCCACAACGAGCGAGAAGTTGGTGAAACCAGATTATAGTGACAAAAGAGTTTTACCGATACAGAGAGGAGGAGGATAGTTCCATCGTCTGACGGTCCCAGGCATACAGCTGATGTGAGAATTCCCCTGCAAGGATAGTCCGCGTTAATACACGGAAAAACAGATAAGTGAAACTGTCACTCACTGGAGGCTGTACTTATTTGAGCCAGCTTCTCTTCTCCAGATGACCATCGAAGGAGGCTATGTGACTATATCAACCAGAAGTGCTACAAAATATTGCCGGTTCAGCTGTATTTTTGAGATGCTTACATATGAAAAAATCACAGACCCAATAAAATGTGGCTATGTAGAATGGGCTTAACAATTTTCTCTGAAATTTGCCTTTCAAAGTTCTGCAACAAAGATATATACTGCTCCACTTTCAAAAGGAGATGAAGCATGACCTCTGCAGACATTTCTGAAAATGTGTGTGTAGTCACACTAAGATCAAGTGCTTGTTACAGCAACCCAAAAGGTTGAGACTCTATACTTCAAGTCTGTGAACTTCTGGAATATACTCGTTCCCACATCTCTTTTAACGGGTTACTGCTGCTGGAAGGGTTCGCAAGATGTTCGGAAAATCTTTAGCTTGAGGAATAATACCTTCATTTTGTCTCTCTATGCTTCCTGATTTAAAGTCGGATTTAATGATTTGTAATCAAAGCCAAGAAAAACATTTATTACAATAGAACTTCCTAATTTATGATACTTCAAGTAAAAAAAAAAAAAAAAAGGAGCTCAGCAAAGTAGAAAAGATGACAACAATCCTAAAGAAGCAGGAGAGATGAAAATATGAGGCAATAGATCTGCAGCCAAAGAAACTCCGAGCAATAATTCATCATTTTTAAAAACTGGATTTTGTTAATATGTAAGGTGCTTTGGAAAAACTTCCTTTTGATGCTGCACATCATGGATGAGGTATACAATTTCTCAGCTCATTGATGTTATCCCTGACAGAGCTGGTGGTAAAACACCAAAATCCTGTTTTTGCTCAATATCCCAAAAAAAACAAAAAAAAGAATTTTAAAGGGCTTGCCTTTGATGTTGGGGATAATTATTTATTCACATGTTTACCATTTATTCAGTTAAATTATTCAGTTTAGTTAAAAGTTATTCTTTCACTTGGTTTTCAGCATTGGATGTTTTTTTTTTTCCTTTTTACTGCAAAAAGCTGTTTGAGGCTCCATGCCCAGCAGTTGTTGCTAAGGTAATGCAATCTACCACAACCTTCTTCTTTGCTGCTTCATTGCAAACAACTTGTGTGCATTGCCGCCTTGTGATACTGTCAGTCATATACGCAGGATGCAAACAGCTTGGTAACGTGGCAACATTAAAAACCAGGTGAAGGGTTAAAACGATGCTGGTTTGGGAAAACAAAATCAATTGCACAATGCAAAGCTGACTACTAAATCTAATTTGAAAAAAAGACAAAAAACAATAAAAGTGCTTCAAAATTAGGTTGGACAAATTAAAGTTAAAGCTTTTATTTTCAAAACCACAGCTGAAGGACCTAATCCTGGTCCTTTGTGTTTCCCAGAACCTACAATGTAGCCATTAAAACCTTGCTAATGACCCCTCTGTGCTATTAAAAGAAAAACTCAGATGCACAACAAAATGGTGTATTAAACAGTTTGGAAAGCATCAAGCTGAAATGCTGAAATGCTGACACAACGTTTGAAAAACAAACTTTTCTGCTGGACTCTGATGAGGTAATTCCAAAGACATTTTCTCTTCAGGCTTTTGCTTATGGATTAAAATGTATGTTCTGAGTCACTGAGACGCATAAGACAATATCAGTATAACTCCTGTACTGTATGAGACCCAGAAAGGTTTTCTTGAAGTTTATGATTTGTTTGTGTTAAAGACATTATTCCAGACGCTATACAGGTTTTTCACACTGATGGTATTAAGTTTTACCGAAGAGATCTAAGAAGTTTGTTTTTCACTTGTTTTCTTGGCACTGCATGATCTCACCTAAATAGATTATACTCAGTGTTCACACTTGAATTGATTGAGTTGATAATGACAACCTTTTTTTCTATAAAATTAGGTATTTACTTGAGGGATCTGATAAATATCAGGGTTTTTTTTTTTATTGTTGTAAGACATCAAATTGAAAACTTTCACCATAACGAAATGTAAATTCAGTTAGTAACTTTAAATGGGTCAAAATGGATAGGTAGAGGGAACAAAACCTGAAATGTATGAGAACCTTGACCAGTTCTCCTGTTACATTCCTTGGACATTTTTTATTTATACAGTACTGTAAAGATGTCATTGCTGCTTCGACAAACAACTCAAAAGCAAACCTGACAGCGATGACACTGAAAATGCCAGTTTTGAGGGTCATTTGCGACTGAGCTCCATATGAAAGCAGAAGAGTTTACCTGGAGAGTATAGCCAGGTTCGCAGTGAAAAGACACCACGTTATTCATCTGAAGACGCTCCCCAATCTTGATGCCGTTCATGGGAACTACAGGTTCTGGGCAGCTGGTCAGAGAGACAGCTGAAGAGACCAAGAAGACAAAGAAAAAACGAAGAAAAAAAATCATATGTCAAACAATTACGATTCATATAAGATATTTAAAAGAAAAATACCTTAGAAAATAAGTGCAGGTATACTTCAACACTAGCACACGCTGGCCTTATGTTTCTACTTACTTTTGTATTCCAGCCTGAATCCGGCGGCAGACACGCTTATATCTGAGAAGAAGTGAAGGTAGAGTTGGTTTGAGGTGCTGTTGAGGAGAGCGGGGACCGTTGTACCTGGGAGAGAAGATTAATAGTGGAATTCAGCAATGCAATCTCCACAGGCATGCCATGACTTACTGCATGCGTCACTGGCAAACAGCTAAAGAGAGTTTTTTCACTTCAGTCAGTGGGATTATTTTTGTAGAGAATTTATATGCATAACCGACTCCAAATAAAGCATAGATTGCCTTGCAACAGTATGTGTATCGTAAACTTTTCCTCATGTATTCAGGTTGCAAGAAAACTTTTGAGCATTTTCCTGGGATTGTGAAAGACAACATGAAGTAGTGTATGTGTGTTGTAAAACTTGACTGGAGTATGATTTTGCCTGTCACGTAAATGTTTTTTTTTTTTTTTTACCAAGCTAAAGACAAAATTAGCTTAACCTGAGAAGCTGCCGAGGAGTGTGTCGGTGTTGTCGCCTCCATCAAAGACCTCCAGTGAGTCCCAATTCTGCTCCGTGACAAAGCTGATCACTTGGATCTAGGAGACGAAAGTAAACACTAGTTTAATACTAAAAAGAATGAATGGATTCAGGGAGTAGATCAGAAATGGTACCCTCAAAAAAATACATAAATAAATAAAAAGGAAGCAACTAGCAAAAGCTACAGATAAAGAATAATGAGGTTAAGACTCAATAAAAAATGTATGCGAAGAAGTTTTAGAAGTGAGTTAGCTGAAAACTTTTCTAACTTTCAGACCAGGACACATGCAGCTTCTACAACATTTTTACCATAAAATGGCAAAAAATAAATAAATCCCACAATAGAAAAGAAATCCATCTTTTTTTTCCCCATTTCCTCTTTACTATAGGAGCGGCTAACAAAATCACTGCGTATAAGTGCTTTAAACACACAAGTCTTGTGTAATTATCATACGGATAATTAGACCTGTGGAAGAAATTGAATAAATCTAACAAGGGAGCGTATCTAGTTTCTCATTTTCTTTAAGAACTACATTGATGAGCTGTGTTAAAGTTTTAAGCATTCAATTTTGAATAAGAATTACTAAGGGTCCATTAAATGCAACATAGGGATATGCAACAGAGGCACAATGAGCATAAAGGTACTAAAAACTGTCTTGGATGATGAAAAGTACCCAGTCTGAGGGAAACTGCAGGCTCGCAGCTCACAATAGTTGCCCCCAGAAGAAGGATTTAAACTTATATTTGATGGGTTCTCACTGAATTTCATGCCCACCAAAAATTTGTGAAACTGCCCGAGCAATAGATTAAAATGGATGTTTGACATCAGCCATGCTGTGTCAGCTGTCGCAAATTTACCCTTGGACATTGGTTTAAAATGTATATTCACTCATGCAGTGTTCTCTGTGTCATCCCTCATTTTTACACTTCCTCCATGCCTTCCTTTCAGTTCGTCTCACACACTCACTCCTCTGCCTTCCTCAGCGGCCCGTGATGGTTATAGATCGGATATGAGCCAATTAAAGGGGCTGCAGGGGCTCTGGTGCACTGGGTTCCTGGGGAGACGAGGCAGATCACAGATTGATCTTTCATTAGGGGGCCGCAGCAAATGTGCCAACAAGGCACCTCGCTCCTCTAAGTTCTCTTTTGGCTCAAGACACTCCAATCTAATGTGTTTCTAGTCGCTGGTAGAAGAGTGCAACAATGAGAGAGGCCAGCACAAGGAAAGTGAAAAAAGGAACAATTAGGGAACAGGGCGCCATCTGCTACTGTGTGCATGAAAACAAAGTAAGACCTCGTGTGTTTAACTGGACAGAGCTTGTAGTCATGAGCATTTTTATTCGTGTTGTAATTTGTGCAAAGCGTCACCATAGTAACTCGTCTGTTCGGACATTTGCTCGATTTAAAATCTGAGCTCTGGCGAGGTCCGTGAATGAAGCAGAATGCTAAGTGGACCTGTGGCCCATCTCGTGTGTTTGACCTGCAAGGACACTGAGCTGTGGACGGGGGAGCTAATAGCTGAGGGACGCCACTGAGGTCATTAAGCACAAAGGCTGGAACACGGGGCTAAAAAACTTTCCGGCAGGCGCCTCCGCCGGGACCTGGCCCGAGTTCCAGCAAGGTTTCATCACAAACGAATCAAACGGAATAACAATATGCAAACCGAGTAAACTCCCAGGAAAGAGAGCCGAGGTAATTGAGGAAGCAGTGACATATAAATTCATTTTGAGTTGAGGGATCTCAAGTTTCTTGAAAATTGATCTTCAGAATCACATTTGGAGCCTGAGCAAGGTCAGTTTATAGCCACTGTCTTATACACAAAGAAAATAAAATGGTATCCTTTATACGATGGAATATGGATTTATTAGTAACCATTTAGAATACCAAAAAAACAAATCACATCAAAGCCTTCCGCCACATGATACATAAGCATTTCTAAAATTTGATTAAAAAAAACACTTTTGTTTCTCTTACATTTGATCAGTGTTGCTTAATTATTTTCTGTCATCCCTCCAGTGATCAGAATTTTTTTATTCATGAACCCCAAACAGAACCATTAGTTGCAGTTTTACCAGTGTGGGAAACAAAAAAAAATGTCTACAACCGATGGGCTGTCTCTGTCCGGATCCATTGATACTCCACAATTACATGGTTGTTTCACTGACAAAATGTAAAGAGGCCAGTGCCAATTTTGGTAATTGCTCAAGATATCAAGCCCTATAATCTCATTACAAAAAAATGCTGCAAACATTTGACAACCAGTACACATGAGCAAATTTACACCTTTTTTTTTTTTTTTTTTGTCCATGAAAGTCCTAACAGTTTTCTCTGTCTGAGTCTAATTAATATATTTTGAAGGGCAGATTTCTTTACAGAGACTTCATAATCCATTTTATTTGTTTTAGGTTTATTCATATTGGCTAATTAAAATCTCTTCTAGTACCAAGGTTAAATGTTCTTTGGAAATTAGTATTGATCTTTGAGAGGATGTTCTTGGATTATTGTGACATTATCATTATATCAGTAAACAACCCGACAATTTTATCATTAACCGCAATCTTTACTAGGACACAAAAAATACATATTGTCCAGCAAAATCTGTTTTTGCAACAGGTTTGCGTGTGACTTTATAAAACAGATTCACAAAAGTGTACATTCTTCTGAGTCAGCCCCCAAAATGTGCATTCAGTTCTCTGTTGAAAATATAAAGGGCTTACTTCAAAGGGCTTATTTTCTATATCATATCTAAAGGTCAACAAATGCAGATTTGTATATTTTGCACTGCCAGAAATCATCACATTCTATTCATGTGTGACTATAACAACATGCAGGAGAGGCGTGAGAACACTGAGAAAATAAATCAACAAACAAACCTGGATCCCTGATCCTTCAGGAACAGTAATCTTCCACACACAGTTCAGACTGTTGAGGTAAGGTTCAGGGTAGCCTGGAGATAAGATGGTGCCAGTTCGATGGGTCAGATTACCTCCACATGGAACTGTGGCAAGAAAAGGAGGATTTTTTATTAGCTTAAAAGATGGAAGCAGCATCATAGCTGAATATTGCCATCATATTATTTTTCAGCTACCATTGTGCTAAAAACACTGTGTTCAATTGGCCCTTCACTCTGTGTTTTGGACATCAGAATTATGATGAATTTAGAATTATGATATCATGTCTCATATCAATGATGTAAAAGTTGGATAAAATGCGCCCTGGCCAATGAGACAGCAGACACTTTGAAAGGTACCGAATATATATCTTCTTTAATGCCACATATTGTAGTTTCATTAAAGATCAGAAAGATAAGAATTGTGTCATTCAGATTGCAGTCAAACACTCTGATATAGGTCACATTTGGGCAAAAATAAAAACAAACCTATGTACTGCGTATTCCATTTCACAGCAATACCGAACTGTGTGGGTTTTAATGTACATTGTAGAATCCCAACAAAATGCATGGAGATTTGTGGGTGTATTATGTAATGTTCAAGTGCTATGGAAGATTTTTCAGTGCACTATATTTTTGAGAACTATATTTCAAACTTTTTAGATAAAGTTTATAATGAACAAGCCTTGCTGGGTACATCCTTTAATTCCCTAATCATAACTACTAGAAAAAGTTGGGCCAAGCACCTCTCCTGCTGATTGTCATCTATATTCATCAGATGAGTCTTTTCTGCTTTTTGTGCCAAATTCACATCTGGTGACAGCATCTGCTTGTGTTACGTCCTGTGTGTGAAGACCATGTGTTATTTTCAATACTGTCCATGTTACCATGTCTGTTTCTATCGGTGTGTATTTTTGACCCCGAACATGGCCTGCACCTGTGTGCCTCCGGCTAAATCTCTGCATCAGTGCAGGTGATAGCCTGCAGCTGACATCTGTGAGGAGACGGGGTTTTAACTCTTAGGGTGTCACATCAGAAGCAGACACATAGCAAACAAGAAAAAAGCTGGTTAGCGAACAAGCTACTTAGTGAAAAAGAAAGGAAGTAGAAAAGCTGAAAAAAAGAGAGAAAACACGCAGACATTGTGTGTCTGTGTGCTAAAAATAGATAACTGTACGCAGTAAGTGTTTGATTTTAGCATTGATTTCCTACCGATGCAGCTGGGTATGGAGCTGTTCCATTGTGCCAGGGCATTGGGGACTGTTAAGCATTCAATGGCACTCGACCCCTCCAGGACGTAGCCAGGGCTGCACTCAAAGCGGATCACTGCACCAACAGCAAAGCTGTTGCCCATGCGCCGACCGTTCCGTGGCTCAGGGACTGAACTGCATTGCGTGGCGCTGGTCCTTGGCACCGCTACGAACAAGGGGGAAAAAAATAAATAAAAAGTGTGCATGGGTTTTAGTAAGTTACTTTGGATACACAAGATCACATTGCTATAAAGCAAGTTAATATTTAGTATGATATATAAAAACAGTTACACCTTGTCTTGGCCAGTCCATCATTTCACTTACAATAGAAATGCAAGATTGAATTATTTATTCATTAAACTTTCTCAAGCGCTAACTTTGCCTTTGGATAGTTGTGGTAAATGTCACTACTGCTACAGTACATTGTTTAAGGAAAACAATAACAGAAAATAGAAATCCCTCTACACCACAACCTTTTTCCCCCACCACCACAAGTAACTAAAACAATGGCAGAAGTTAATTAATTCAGTCAATAATTCACAAGTCTCTCAATACAGGAGAAGGACTGTGTGCCAGTGGGCTCTACGCTTACCCTGGTAGGCCAGATGGAATCCTCTGGAGCTGGATTGGCCTTTGGCTGTAAAGCGGATCAGGATTTGATTGGAGGTCGCCAACGGCAACGACTCACCTGAGAGAGAAAGCAGGTTTTAAGCAAAAGGCAACCTTGAGGGCTGTGTTTCAATGGGTGCATATTGTCAAAAGATTTCTAGGTAATACTTTGCCTCGTTTGCTGCTATGTGTTGATGCTAATGGCCCTTTCAGAAACTATGAGTCATGCAAATAGAAAGGAATATCGTTTCATGTACTGACTTTGAGACTGCAGATTTTGTAACCTCAGTAAAATTCGATATAATTCTATATGAAAATCCCCTAATATTTTACCTTAAAGGGAAATTAGTCATCTAGTTGTTGCTAGTAGGTGGAGTTGACTGGTGGAGTAATTCCAAGCTGTTAGGATAAGTGAGTAATTTAAGCATAAGCTTGTTGTATCCATGCAGGTAATGTGTTTTTTTTTTAAGAATGAGGTTAAGGACATCTGGAGTTGCCTTGTTTTCTCAACTGTCCAGCTGACTGGTCAAACAATTCATATAGCAGCATTTTGGACAGTCTATGGAAAAAACAAATGTGTATAAACAAGATGAAGATGGTTTGTAAATAATGAAAACAAAAATGGTTATCTGGCTAAATGTATGTAGATGCAAATAAAACTAAAATTGGTTTCCATTTCAGGTTGCACTTCAACAGATAATGTGAAATAACAAATTGCATTGGATCATCTCTAGCCAAGTTTCAGAAAAATAAAGAAATCAACCTCTGAGTTCAAGACACCTTTATTTTACTCACGGATGCATAAAAGATTTGTTTTTAAACTGTTCTGGCATTGTGAAGACTTTAGAATTAATTGAGAAAATAATGAAACCATTGTTAGAGTATGAAACCCATGCTAGTTTCATTCTTGTGAAGCCCATATTTTAAATGGTCTCGTCTTATTAGCTGTATGTCAAATAAACACATTCTACAAGGTGAAGCAGCTACATCGTATTTTTCTACCAAACAAATTATTTATAAGAGAGAATTATTAATAGTCACACAGGAGTGAAGCTCACAGTTTCAGCTCTCTCAGACGTAATGGCCTGCAGGGCACTACTGAATACAACAAAGAAGTTTCAAACATCAATATAATGACTTGTTTTTAATGTTCGGTCCATTTCAGAGTACTTCCCTTTTTTTTCCAGTAAAGCAGCTTGAGGTTCCTCATGTGTGAATAGGGCTTCACCAGTATGCTTGGCTGGGATATACCTAATATCAGGATATTACTTAGACTTACAGTTGAGTCTACAACTAGTCATGGCTCGACGCTAGGAAGCTGGGAAGTTGTAGCTTAAACCTCACTCTGTGTCTTCCTCTTGTAAGGTCAAACTGATTTCTGATATTGGCTCATTTTCTATGTCTTTGTTGACAATATCTCCTAATGAGTAGATCATTACTGATGTATCTGCATTGATTAGGAACAGTGTGGCAGGTGCTCAAGATGTGGCTGGAAGGACTACATCCCTTGTTGGCTGTAATTCACTGCCATGTAATCAAGATCAAGGTTGATTTTTTTTTTTAACCTGCTGCCTGTGGCCCTCCACAATCAAGCACCTTCTTATGTTAACTGCAGATTGCAGAGGCAAAAATCAAGGGCCCCCCTGACCAGGACTGATGAGATTTTTAAGGATACAAAAAGTCAAATAAATAACTTTGAATACATTTCTTTTTCGTCTGGTTTTACAAAACACCACAATTTAGTGTGCAATTGTAAAAATCCAAGCAAGCAATTAGCTCATTTGTAAATGAGCATTTCAATGAAGCTCTTGTTTGTACACACTTTACCAAAAAGCCCACACATGCATATGCAGAATTTAAATTCAGCCCTCATTAAATTCATTTCAGCCAAAATATGTGACTTGAAACAAATACAATACATAAACCACATAAAGATCAAACCAGTGGAAGCATTAATCAGAGAAACGGCCAGGGTTGTAGTAAATCTAGACTACAGACATACAGAGCTCAAGAGGTGGAATCTGACATAACTGTTTGAAGCAAACTCCTCATCATTGGTCTCTATGAATGAGTTTTGTTGAACGAAATCTGTTAAAGTGCTATTTGTAAGTTGCTACAGAGCAAACATGTGAAAAATGTTCTACATAAAATGTAGGAGACTATCTGTAGGGATCAATTATGCTGCACCTCTCCTTGAACACACCATCCCCATGGTGAAATGTAATAATGACAGCATCATGCTGAGGGGCAGCTTGTCCTTGGCGGAAACAGGCAAACTACTTTCATCTGATGGTAATCAAGACAAAGGCAGCACAATTCTTGAAGTGTGTTAAAGGCCAAGAGGAAAAGAACAAACAACAAAAAACAGGACTGAACCAGAGGTTCACTTTCCAGGAGAAATGCAACCATAAAGACACACTCAGAGTGATAATGCAGTTGTTTAGATCAAAGTAGGGCTGTGGCAATATGGTATAAAAATAAAATTATACATTTTTTCATCCTGAGTTCCCTTTCTTTTCATTCAAAGAAAAAAAAAACATTTTCAAAAACCTACTTTTATTTCAATTATTCCCTCAGGGAGTTGATCTGAGTTCAAAGTCCAGCATGTGAAGCATGCTTGTGAGACAACCATGTTTTACAAGCATGCTTGTTGGGTGGGCCGACTTCATACCGAGCTACGGAAGCCTGAAAAGTATATTGGTGGGAAAATAAAAACAAAGAAAAAACAACAACTTGATTTTTTAATTAATTGAATAGTCTTAACAGCAAATTCAAATAAGTGATCATTTATTTATTGCCTGGCCTTAGATCAAAACATATTCATATGCAAAGTCCAGACCTAAGTCTGGTTGAGTAGTTGTCAAGATTTGAAAATTGCTGTTCAGCAGATACTCGCCATCCAATACTGCAGCTCTGGTGATGCTTTGGAACTAAGAATTGGTAGAAATGTGCAATGTTGAGAGATCTACCTCAAAAGAAATCAACTTGTTGTGACTGCAAAATATTTTTCTGAGTGTTAAAGCCATGTGCATCCATCCTTTCCAGGGATGGACTATTTTGTGTTGTCGTGAACAGATTAAAAAATGCTTGGCATATTAATACTTTCGTAAAACACTGTATGCCTGCATGACGACATAAAAGATTTCTCGCTGTAAACAATGACATAGGAAGGAAATATGTTTTTAATGTATATGTTGAAGTGACTCTGTGGATCCTCATTAGCTTGCCCTGTAATTACACATAGACAATCCCTTCATTGTTGTCAGTCAACACATTTTTTTTCCAAACATGATATGAAGTGTGGGCACTTCAGTCTCTGCTTCTCTTTCTTACTCTGTTTGAGTTGCCAACTGGCTTTCTACAGTGAATCTCATTACTCTATGTCTGCTTGCTGTCACACTCTAGTGGGAGGTAGACGCGGTTAACCCCAGAGGCAGCATCTGTGTGTCAACTAGTGAGTCTATATTTTGTGCAAAAGTTTCGCTCATGGTGTATTTTTTATTTATTTATTTATTTATTTTTGGGGGGGAGGGGTGGTTGTTTCTGCAAATTTAAATGCAGTGGGTCTGAATTTCAAATAGCAAATAATAAATCATCATTGTTACAGCTATGCTTTCACTACAGGACTGTTGAGGCATGCTGGGAGGTTTATTAGAAGAAGTACTTCAAACAAGGCTGTACTTAAGTTGGTGTTTCATAATTTGCTCTGAAAGGTGGGTATTCATCCACGCGCAACTTTCCAGATGTGAACTAAGTTTGCACTGAAACGATTTTCTGCTCTGGTAGATGGAAGGACTGACAAGGACAGATTTGACTTTGGCTGGGAGTCGGTGATCAAAATTCAGAGGCAGTTGATTCAGATATGAGTATCATGAAAAATAATGTGAAAAATCACTGCTCCAGCTGTTGCATCAATTCAATCAGCTTTAGAGTGAGAAGAAGAAGAAGAAGAAAAAAGACAAGGCCCTGTGGGAGCTACAGCAAGCAGATTTTACATTTTCTGGAAGCAAAGTTCTGAATTTATTTAGCAGCATGCTACCAGTAAAACAGAGGCAGAAAATGCACATTGGCAATATAACTGGTCAAACTTTAATAGACTCCTCAGTCCCTTATGTTAGATGACCAAGAGGGTGGAAATTGCCTTTTTTTTCCAATGAGTTTGAAAATTTGCATTTAGATAAGTCTTCTTGATTTCTTTATTCAGTCCTTTCATCCAATCTTGCCTACATGCTGTCACCTTCTTCTAATTCCCACCTTTTATTGTTCATTTATTCTTCTCTCCCTTTTCTTCTTTTATTCTGTTTGTCCCCAATAATTCACAATCATTGCCTTTCTTCTCAAAGATTGGCTTTCCTAGGCATCTCAGAGAGAGTAACATATTGCTGAATGCATTAGTCTGACTAATTTAATGTAATGTGCTTCCCAAGGTTAACTAATAACAGTGAATTGGCTTGTGTTTTGATTACAGTAATTTTCTCAGCCAGACAAATAACACATAACCATTCAGTAAAAAAATGAAGTGAAATATTAACTGTGCTCAATTACACATTTTAGATATTGAAAGAAAGTGTGGCTGGATTTAGAAGATTGTAGATCTGTGCAATTCCATGTCTTGGTTTCACACCTATTTGCTAGGTACAGTTAGTGAATATCGGTTTATAGAGAAAATTTAATGGCAGTTCCACAGCAGTATAGTGCAACACATGTTTCTTTTTCTTAAGTACCTCAGATCTGCCATGTTTGGTTGGATAACTCAGTGAACCTGTCACCCAAAGTACTTAGTTATTACAGCGTCTTGTTTACTGAACTGCAAATTGACTTTTCTAAGACTGTGTTAGACTCAAACCAAAATATGTTCATCCTTAAGGCTAGCGAAGCGAACAAGAACAGTTTCTCAATCTAAGTAAAAATCGGGATCAAATGTATCTCAAATATTGTAATTTGAATGACAATTAATGTATATTTATACACATTTTAATAAGCCTAGATAAAACATAAGTTCTTGGTTGCAAAGAACTTAATTATTAAATTATAATATGTACTTTATTGATGTAAAGTACATTGGAACGTATGTGCCAATGCTTTATGTTCAACAAAGTGTCTCCATCCGTCCATCCACTTTCTAACAACCTTGATCTGAGTGGGTTTGCAAGGGGAACTGGAGCCTATCTACAGCAAATGTTTGGGGCGAGAGGCGGGGTCTCTACATAGAGTGTCTACTTCTCAATATTTTCCACATGTAGGTGTGTTCTGATGTAAAGAAATCACTGCATTGTTTGTGATAACCCAACACAAAATTGTGAAGTTGAAGGGAAAGGATGCACTTTTGAGATCAAACTCAAGAAGTTTTAAGGCAAGGTTATATTGATAAACAATATCCAAGGCTTTAAACATTTCATGGAACATGATTCCATCCATCTATTGATCCTGAAATAAAAACGCCAGAGTTAACTATTCACCCAATGAAACCGCTTGAATTCGCAAAAAACTAATGTTAACAAACCTCACAAGATTTGACAACAAAATGAACAAATCACTACAGCTGAATGAAAAGGCATTTTTAGATTTTTGTTTTGATTAAAAGACACGAATGATTTCCCTTCATATTATACAATTCCTCACCACTTTGAAGAAATGGACAAGATGGATAGATATATGGCTCAGGTTGGGAGCTTTGTCTTATAAAGCTCCCAAAGAGAAACCTGACAAAAAGTAGAAACATTTTGAAACGCCCTGGATTGCCTTGCATGTGCCAAGGTATTGAACCTTTGCACGTGATGTCCGGCATTTCAGAAAGCAGCCCACTTAGCCATGACAAATGTCAAAGCTAGATATTTTCAACTTTAACTTTTATAGTATAGTTAGTCTTGAATGAGCAGAAATCATGGTTATATTAGCAAAAACAAATTGGGATGACAATCACAGTCGCTTTGTTCAATTCTGCCATACCTAAAACGTCCAGCGTCACTCATGCACCTCAATGTGCATGAGTGATGTCGTTTCTATGGCTCAATACAGATCACTATAAAAATGCATGTACAATACCTGTGTGTGCTCCAGAAAGTGAGCTCAGAACCCGGGAATGTTGTGTTGGTCCATCATAAACCTCCACTATGTCATTCAGAGCAGTCTGGAAGAAGGCGAACTGGCTGAACACCACTGGGTAAGAGACGCAGACAGAGCAAGAAACAAGAGATGAAAAATTAACTGAAAGTGCTGCCTGCAAAAGTCACAGAAAATGCTCTTCACTTTATTTAAAATGACTGGAGACTCATAAAAATAGTGCTCTACTTTATCCAGATTTTAAAAAAGAGTTTTATCAAGAGCAATTTCAATCAAGTTGCCCTCCTTAAAGCAGGGTGGATTATGCTGGGAGTTAAAATAACAAAACCAAAAACTGACATTACAAGGGGGATCAGGAAACCTGTCTGGGCTTGACGGCCTGACAGTTTGCAGGAATTTACAGAGACAGCCAATCTGTCATATAATGTGCAGCTAAAACTCCACTACAGAGCTTTCATCGTCTCAACCAAGATGTAATACTGTACTGATTTTCCTTTAACAAAAGTCAGGCTTTTTATAGTCAATCACCTAGTTTTTAACTTGTGATGAATGGAACTGGTTAGAGTGAAAGACAAACAGTGAGAGATATGCAACAAAGGAAGTACGGGTAATGGTTAGCTACTTTTTTGTGGATCCACTAGTGGAACCCTACAGCCTTCTATTTTAAACAGGACCTAGAATATTCTCCCAATTTTAAATATGTTCTTGCACATTTCTATCATCATTGTCAATAAGGTAAAACCACTGGTCACAGTGACACCCACCCAGTCATCCACACTGGGTAAAATACCCTATTATTAGCCTGGCGCATGAGCATAATGAGAAGCTGGAAGAATGAGGAAAAAAGCTTTTGCTTTTCTGCACGACAAAGTGAGCTGCCTTGGGCTTTGCCGTCATTATCCAGGAAAATGCAAATGTGAATTTTAATCATTTCAATTTTTTATTTTTTTTTTCACTATGACCTCAGTGAGTGAAATACGCAGATGATTGGGTTCAAGAGAGGTGCATAAAGGCTTCGACAGTCAGAAGACCGGGGTGAAATAAACCCAAAAGTCAAACACAAGCTGATGCTTTTTTTGTGGGGGTAATTTAACCATGACAGGAGCTTTTCCCAGAAGAGACCTGATGCTGATAACTCATTAAAAAGGCCTGTGGTTGGAGAAAAAAGTAGAGATAAAAACCGAGCAAGAGCAAACAGTCAGCTTGAGAATGTGATGCAGAGAGACATCCTGGGCAAGCAAGTGAAGGACATTTTGAATTGATTCATTTGAGCTGTATTCAGCATTGTTTTGCTTTCCGAACAATTTGATGCTTGTGTAGTATCTGATAAGACATTGGAGGGAAAGGATGACCTTTAAGAATGGAAGTGCCAAAAAAGGAGTGCAGCTCAAGAAATTATGAAGCTTCCAGGTGGCAATTATTTTTATTTTTTTTTGCCTGTGTCTGTGTGTAGGTGTGTTTTTGATAAACACGGTGAATAAGGAGTGTGCTTCGTGATGATTAAATAGCTCTACCAATGTACTGTGAAGTAAAAAAAAAAGAAAAGAAAATGTGTCCGTCAATCATTGTGTGATTTTACTATGAGTAAAATAAAGTGGGATACATGCATTCAAAAAACCTCGCAGGAGTAGCAGCATGACGAGAGTTGAAAAAGCAGCGACTGTGTGAGCTTTTAACAGGTTAACACCAGATTGCCTTTCCTGTCACTGAGAATATTCAGATACCACAGAAAAAAAAATATAATGTTTCCCTCTGCTTTTTTTCCAGTAGAAAGAAAATAACAGAGTTCAGTAAGGCAGATGAATATAGTTTCTGTTTGATCACGGCTTCTTGGGGGATTGCAGAATGATTTTATTATAAACAAACACAAATAACCCACTTTACAGACTCGCGCACAAGAAAAAAAATAAATAAATAAACATGGCTTACCATAATCCTTGGGCACGACTACAGAGTACAGACAGGTTCGAGAACTGGTATAGTTGCCAGGGAAGCCAGGGGACAAGACTACTCCCTCTAATCCAGAGTACTGTCCACCGCATGGCGCTGCAGAGAAACAGGGATCAAACACGAAGAGAGACCATAAAGTGGGACCAGGCAGACATAAAGGGAGGTCTAACAGTAACAGGGGAAGGTTCCATTTCTACTCCTTCTCTCCATCCTCTCTGTTCCATCATTCCTAAATTACTTTTCTTGTGTGATTGGAGTTTGGATGGAAGATGTCCCTGGTGGTTGCCACAGTGAAATTGCCATGTTTTCCAAGTGTCCATCTGGGTTAGCCTGGGTGTGATGAGGCCAGAGCCTCCTCTCCAAGTTAAAGCCCCTGAAAATGCTCTGTGCTAGCGTGGATATTTGTAGGGATGCTATCCAGAGGCATCTAAATAAATGTGAATATCACTTAAAGGTCAATTTGCTTCCACTATAACACTCGTATGATAAATAGAATTTTCCTCCGAGTGCAAATGTCTAGGGTGTCGCTAGAAATCGTGAAAGCCAGACCGCGACACACTTCTAACGAGTTTGGCTTTGCTGTGTTGGTAAACTCCACACTCTGTGTGCTCATGTTACTGTTACCATTGTTTGTATTGCGTTGTTTTTCTGCTGCTTCTTAAAGTGTGAAAGCAATTTTTGTAAAAATGCAATGCTTCTGTGCACGGCGTCATGCAAAACATGGCTCTGTACTAAAACAATGATGTTATTATTTTTTTTCTTTTAATTTTGGAGTGTGAGCCAAAATACTTAAAACTATTCTCTTTTCAACTGCAAGCCCAGAAAGATTGATATGAGTTCTTTCACTTGGTCTAGGCATCTTGATGCCAATAATGCCCAAGTGTTTGTTTTTTTTTGGTTTCATGGGATTTTGGGCTCAATGCAGAATCCCTAAGGATGAATAACACAGCAGCTTTACATTAAATATGTAATAATGAAGTTTCTTTGTCTGTATAGTGGCGAAAGTATGCCTTGAACCTACTGAATTCAATTCAATTAAAAAAAAAATACTACGTTAATCCCAGAAGGAAATTAATCATGTCCATATTTTTCTCAGTTCACATTTTTTCTAAAGAGGAAATTTAAAGCAGATATTGTTGGAAAAATAAAAAAATGCTCTCCATAAAACACTCTTACCATTTTTTTTAAAACATAGAATTAATGACTATTATGCTGAAAATAACTGGGTACGAGTGCTGCGCATGCTTTGGTGTGAAACAATATTCAATTCGGAATTTAGTTCTCAAATATGTATTTTCAACTTACAAACTGGCTCGTCGAATTACATACATTTGTATTCATGGATTCAAATTTTTAATGTAATACTCAAAAAAATAAAAAAATACACAATTAATTCAGGTCTTTCATTAACTGTAAGCCACAATCATCAAAGCTAACAGAGATAAATAGACAGATAAAGGTGTGGGAAAGACCAATGCAAGTTATTTTACTATCAAGCCTTAAGAATTTTCTTGTAAGCGTTTCTCAATTACAAACAGGATGTAGAACGTTCTGAGTTGAATTACAGCCATCCAGTCATATTTGGATGTATTTGAATGTCCCTGTATGTCAGTGTATTTGTGTGACTGAACTGGATTGCACAGCCAGTACAAGTGTGTAGCAAGTGTTCCACCCGACACGCTGAATCTGAAGCAGGTTCTGTGCTGTCAAGGTATCTTTTACCAGCTTTCCAGGGGTTCATGCATTGCGTGCGCTAGCTGTGTCAAAGGAATATCAGAGAGTGACGCAGTTCCCTCTGAGTGTAAGGGGAAGATATGCAAAACAGGCCGCTCTTCTAAAACTTCAGAATAAATCAAAACCACACTTGCATATTTTCACAAAACCCACACAGCTCGGCAAATATGTACCTGCGGGACATATCTCAGTAGAAACGCAACACATGATGATTTAACCATATGAATGTTTACGTGCGATAAATCTATACGCGCAAGGCATGGTTTGTGCTCTGAACAATCAACTCCAGATGTCATTGTTTACCCATGCAGATGGGTTTGGGCTTGTTCCAGCTCGGCTTGCCATCTCCCCCCATGATGCAAGTGAGCGTCGGGTCTCCCTCCAGCGTGTAGCCGCTGTCGCAGCGGTAGGTGACAGTGGAGCCCAGTTTGAGATCGGTGCCCACCCGTGTCCCGTTACGAACGAGGCCAGGTTCGAAGCAAGATTCCCTGGGGTTTTCTGTGGCGAGAAGAAACAGAGAGGAAATTCTGTGACAGATGGAAGCACATGGTTTTCAATAATGATTTTTATTTTTTTTTTTTTGCTGCACCAGATATGCTGAAATAGAAAATGTTATGCGCCCGAGGGTATTTATACACTTGGTTTTCTAACTTCTATGCTTTATGGCTGATTTTTTTTCTTCTTTTCTCCCCTGTTTTCCAGTTTTCTGCAACTCTGTGCTGTCCCGTTTTCAGTAAATATAGCTCAATGACTGCCACTTTTTCTTCAGCCCTTGACACTAGCCTCTCATCTGTGGCTACCGGGGTATGTATGGTTGTGAAAACAGACAGGCAGCTGATTGAAAGTGGCATGGCTCTGGCCCAAGGTCTGCTGACTGTACACAACCGCTTCTCAAACAACATTTCTCTGTGCTCTTAACTTGAGAAGACAATGCACATACGCAAGCTTTCATTATCAAACACATACACGCCTACCCTGCCAAAGCTCCCTCTCACACGCTCTGCATTTAACCACATATCAATCACCAACCTTGAGGTCGTAAGATAGATGTCTTGCTTAATTTAGCAGCACATTGTTCTAGGTGCAAAATGTGCATGTGAGATGCAGCCTGTCAATTTGGCACACTTCACACCCTTTCAGCTAAGATAAACATAGGAAAGATGCCCGAAGCCATTTAGTTCACTCCTAAGCACAGCAGATTTGGTTCTCAGAGCAAACTTTAATATTTGATAACTTGACACACAAAAGAGGAGGTGAGTCAAACGTTTTTCAATTGTCAGGGAAAAAAAAAAAAAAATCACCTACAACTCAACACAAGACAAAAATATGTAAAACAGTCTGTCAATAATTTGATGAACACAAGCTCCGAATAGAAAAAAAAAGAAGTGAGGCATCACTGGAATTTCAGTAAAGGAAAAATATATTTTTACAAAAGTGAACCGACTATGTGTCTCATGTCTGACATCTTTAAAAAGGCGTGGCGTTCACATAATCTTGATGTATTGTCGCTAATTGTCCTGCATCTTGCAAATTCATTGTGACTCCAATATCCTATTTTCACATTTTATCACGTTGCAACCAAGGAAGTCAATGTATGTTATTTGAATTGTGTCAGAGTCTAAAACAAAATGACATAGACTCAAATATTTCACAAATAAAGAGCCTAAAATTGGGGAGGCAGTATTATGCTATGAGAGGCTTTTATTGGCCAAAGTTAGGGAAGTTGGTTAGAGTTGATGGAAAATGTTTCAAGGTAAATATAGAGCAATTCTGGAGAAAACCCTGTTAGAGGCTATTATATGACTGAAACTAAGGTGAAGGTTTTTATTTTTGCAGAGCACTATTATTCAAAGGATTTTAGTTCCAACTTAATAGCAAAACTAAATATTTTATTCATCCCAGGACTTTCTTCTGTGTACATCACAAACCAACTACAATACAGTGCAACATAGTCAGTTTAATAGAGATACTTGCTGCAACTTTCAGATGTTAAAAGTGAGTTTCACACGTTTTATGATGAATCACATTTCTGATTCAGTTTTATAGGTGAGGACATGTCACTCTGGGTAAATGTCTGTTATTTAAACACCCGCCTGGGGAGCTGACCAGGCACAATCCAATAATTTAGACATACAGGGTAATAAAACTGAATGCGGTCTGTGACTACGGGCACCTGTTGCAGATTTTAACAGATTTACACCCTGAACCATCCATGGTGGATGGTATAAAAGAAATACATAAAAATAAAAAATATCTGAATTTACGTGGGTTTTATTCAATCTCGTCTTAGAGATGGAAAAATATTTCAGTCGCACCGTTCCCTTGGCGACAGTGAAAGACCTCCAAACACAGAAACAAAAAGCTGTAAAAGTTGTGTGGTCTAGTGGCTGAGAGAACAGCATGGATCTATGATAATTATGTTGTAGCGGTGGCCTGACCAATAACTATCTGGGCCAAAGCATCAACTTGCTGATCTCTTTCCAAAACTGACCCAAAAATCTGAGCTAAATGTGTCTTTGTGGCATGTTGCTTCTCTGAAACCGAGGAGGTAATTTATGGATTATTTGGTTATGGTTCATTAGTGTGGAGAATTGGAAGTGCGGTGAAGGACTTTTTTTTTTTCCTGTGCAACACACTGGGTCCATCTGCTCTTCCAGATTGGCCATACAATAATCACACTCGGTATCACACACCGCAGTGAATATTGCTGGGAGTGAGTTAAAAAGCAGGCTCTGTAACATAGTTTTCTGTTTCTTTTTTTCGTTGTTGTTTTTTTTTTCTTTGGGGTAAGGGGGCTGGGGGGCTGCAAATGATTTGCTGTACTGTGTTGCACAAACATATACTGACATAAAATCTCCCCTATTTTCTTATTTAGACCAAAAGCCTGTTCATAAGCAGAGAACTCAGAGTTGATTCGGAATCGGTTAAATGTCTGATACCTTAAACTATTCTAATTGAGATTCGGGAAGTTTTAATACTGCTCTCTCAAGCAAGAAGACCTAAACAAAGATGCTCTGTCTAATTTAAAGCTTGGTCAGCATCTGTATATTTGTAAGGAAATGTTTTTTTACACTCAGTCACTAAGGTCTTCCCTTCAATAAGGATGAGAAACAAATGCAAAGCACATTGATGAGCTATGCTAGACTAACACTGGCCCTCTTTCAAGGACTTCTGTTATAATTTTGCAATAGATAAGCAGTACAGCGTGCCTTACATGAGCACATAAATCTAAAGCTCCCCAAACAATGTGCTGCGGTCAGCCAAGCTCTGACACGAGACAACAAAATGCTGCTCGCTTTAATTTATTAGAAGCCTTTTGTGCAGCTGCACTGATCAAAAACAGCTTAACCGTGCAGATTGTCAGCTTTTAATTTTCATAATTACATGCGTTAGCAGGCTATGGCATGTGCATCGATACCACCACCACTGAGCAGACCAGGAATGTTGCATGTTTCTAAAATTGGAACAAACTTTTCCACCTCCAAAGATCTCAAAATGTGTTTAGCCCATTTTTAAAAGGCATGTAGGTCTATAGAAGAGGATTTCTGATGAGGGTTTAAATAAAGAATCTGCAAAGAGAGAGAGAACAAAAAAGACTCATTTCTCACTCTGCTAGAAGAATTTACAACAGGAATTGTTCAAGCGCTATGGGCACCAGTCCAATTCAAAATTCACAGCTTAGTTAAGACACAAGAGAGGAGAAACTTCATGGCGACAGTTTATAGCCATGTTTGAAAAACCCAGTGGTCAGCAACCATTTCCATTTAAAGAGCCACTTTTTCCACTGCTACTAGAAAGTAAAACATGCCTAGAGCAGCAAAAAAAACAACAACAATGCTCTACTGTAACTATGTACAACATAACATGTTTTATCATGAAAGCTAATGAATCTAAATCAAAATTTATTTCTAACTTCAGTTTTTGGAACAGTAAAATCCTCTCTTAGAAGAAAAATGTAGCATGAGGCGAGCCTTTTTAAAATTTAGGGGAAAACAAGAAAAATAAGTTTCATAGTTCAAAGCTAGTTACTTTTAAAAACCTGTTGTAGATATAACAAGCAGAATTTGCATAAGAACCTCCAGAAAAACTCCTAAAATTGCAATTTCTTGTTGCATTTTCTTTCTGGTTTTGTAAAAGCCAAAAAGCTACATGTTGCCCTGCAGCTGCAGGTTGTAGAGTCCTGGTCTAACCAAAGGTTTGTACCTGTATACTGCAGTACAAATCCGTTACTGCTGAGGGAGGCGTCGCTGCGGAACGCCATGAAGAGCGTGTTGGAGCTGCTTTCGATGCGATCTGGAACATCGGTGCCATAGAAACTACCCAACAAGGGGCTCAGGGAGTCTGGCCCATCGTAGATATGCAAGAAGTCATAACTGGGCTCCAGGCTGAAGCTGGTTAGAGACAAGTCACATTAAAAAGGAATCAGGACATTTGCTGCATAAATAAGTAGTGCATAATTCTCACATCCAACTTATATCATTTGAGGACAAGTAGCCCAGAAACGTAATCATTTATCAAGTCCTGCAGTTAGAACAACTGTTGTGGGAATATGATACTGCATAGTATGTAATATTTTCTGATGCTGTCAAAGCTTACTGGTTAAAGCTGAGCGAAATGACATAGTCCTGTGTGACGGTAACTCTCCAGTCACACTCTCGTCCATGTGGGTAAGGTTCAGGATAGTCTGGAGACAGAATCAGCCCACTTGGACCTGTTAGGTTCCCACCACATGGAGCTAAGGAAAGAGAAAAACAAATATTTACAAAATGCTGGACATAATTTGCTTGACATAAATTCTAAAACGTGATTATAATTTGTGTAATGAGCAAATATAACACAGTTCGGTATCGCTACACAGCTTTAACAAGTGTGTGACAACATTCAGGTAAGTGCTGGTGTCAATCCAGAGAGGTTAAGCATAATTAATTACTGCATGCTGCGTTTACAGAGTACCTGTGCATGTTGGGGGGTCTGGCTGCCAGAAGAAGCGACCATTGATCTCTGTGCATGTGATTCTGGTGGCCCCCTGCAGGATGTAGCCAGGATCACACTGGAACACCACATGGTCCCCGGGCTCCCTGCTGTCGCCGCCGCGGGTACCGTTAGTGGGCATGCCCGGGTCATTGCAGGAGGTCGCCGTGGAGACTGAAAGAGCAAGCAGGGACTAGATCATTGAAACAATATGAAAAAAGCTAATGAATTAGCATAACTATCATGTGGAAGATGGTTTGAGTTATAAACCTCCGATCCGCTTGCTGAACTTTCATTACTCACCAGAAAACTGCAAAGCAAAGCCTTGCTTGCTGGTAAAAAAGTCCGTGGTGAACTGCAAAGTGATCGTGTTAAAGGTGCTGTGAGCGTCCGGGGGCAACGCCGACCCACTCAGCTCCCTCAGCAGGACTCCCCCGTCCTGCGGACCATCCCAGATCCGTAGCACATCGTGGACCTCCTCCGTGTGGAAGACCAGAAAATGCAGACTGAAAAGAGGGATAAACAAGACACAGCAGGTGTCAAGTATGCTACAAATTTGGACAGTAATTTTCCAATTTCACTAATGACAAGCGGAATCCAAATGTCCATGTGTATGAATTTATATTAAATTGTTCTCTCAAACAGGCAGAATTTCTTCACGTCGATTGAGACCCTGTGGAATCACTTGAAAATTGATGTTTGCAGGTGCTTCTCATACAGTCTACCTCAGCTTGAGCTGTTTACCAATGAAGAAAGTGAAAATATTTCACTTTTAAACGGCCAAAGTTGGTAAAAACATACCTCAAAAGACTTGGAGATAGAACAACCGTGACAGAGTAACTTGTACAATATTTTTGTCACATGATTGTGACAAAAAATGTTGATGACATACTTTGAAGTTTGTGGGTTTAGCCGCATAAAACACAAAAATGTTCAAAACCTGTAATACATTTGAAGGACACTGTGAAGGTACTGTAAAAGTAACAAAACTGAAGACAGGAAGCCAGTCTACACCTAGTACAGATGAGGGAACCAAATACTATTATAAGGAGGATCATAGGAACCAGATTAGGGACATTCAACAGTGATTCCACAGTGTCAGTCAAACCAGCAAGTCTGCAGCAGCATTTTAAAGTCAGTCAAGATGCCAAAAAGATGATGCTGTCAAAATATCTCCCATTCAATTTGGCCCAGGCAGCTGTCAGCCAGCTGGTGGTCCTATGGATCTGAAATGCTCTGTGCCGGTTCGTGTACGTGCACTGGCATAACCGCAGTGCATTCGTAATAATATGCTGCTTAAGTATTTGTGCAGGAGCATTTCAAAGGATGCTGTGGACAGGCTCAGCTGGGCAAAAAAAAAAAAAAAAAAAAAAAAACTTTATCTGGTGCTCTTTCTTTGGGCCCTTATTGAAAACAGCATTCACAGCAGTAGTCTGCAATGCCCGCAACTAATTATAAAAGTGGGTTTGCTCACGTCAGCTTCTATGAAATGTAGTTTTTGTTTGTCTATTTTTTATATCTTTGAGAACAGAACAAAGTCTGATCTAACAAGTGAAGAGCAACATCGGGCAGATAATAAATCATTAGCTGGTAACTGTGGTGAGCTGCATGTGATGCAAAAGGCAAAAACATTCAACAAATGCTTTGCAATGACTTGGACAATCCGTGTCTCCCAATTTTAATTAGTTTTAATGGTATTTTGTATGATTGAGGTAGCCTTTAACAGTGAAGAAAAAGTAAAGGGACACATGGTTTTCAAAATTCTTAAAAAGAAATATTGATGTATTTAGCACCATTGTGGATAATATTCCCTTGAAAATACTATTCACAAGGAAAAACATTGTTGAGACATTGTTTCAATGATTTAGTGAATAGCTGATAATCATTAAGTTAACCACAACTAGAGAACCATTTTTGAAAAAAGAAGTTGCACTAAAATTCAATGTATTTCACTTTTTTTTTTTTTTTTATAAATATGCCCAAAGATATTTTCCTTCCAGAGTGTCTCATTTTAAGTGATTTAAATTAAAATGGAAAACAGGTCAGGGTATTTGAGACAAACTCATTACAATCCTTTGCACTTCAGTTTAACTTTTTACACAAATCAGACTGGACAGATGGACTTATTTCACCGTTTTTGCCCTGTGGCTTAAGATAGACAATAATAAATCTGTCCAGTGCCCAGGTCTTAAAGTCAGAGAGCTGAATGCTTATCTCTGCCCAAGTCACAGAGGAGAAATCCTGGTCCCTTTAGTATCCACATCATCTTACCCATATGCACTCTCAAAGCCTTGAGCAATAGATGATACAGAGGAGAAACAGCAACCCACTGATGTGTTGGCTTTTAGCAACAAGTTCCCACCATTTCTGCATAATTGGTGTCAGACTCCGATTCCCTTACTGTCTGATGTGTTAGCAGTAGCCTTTGGCATACAGAGAGTCAACAATAGACTCTCTGTGTGACTAGTGTAACCCTCGAGAAAAGTCCTGTCAAGATGCTTGTGAATGAAGTGCTCGGAGAGCAAACCGATGCAGATAGTCACACTGGAAAATATTTTCATAAATGTGCAGCAAAAGGTATTTTTGAAGTTATAATGCATTATGTGGGCTGACATAACCACTCATGTGTTGGAAGCAGATAGAGCAAAAGAGAAGTCTATATGGCGACTTTGAAAAGTGGCGCTTTCACTACTTCCATCACTTAGGAGAAGCCACAAAACCATCTTGACGGTTCTGATGATTTTAAAGAAATTAAACATGGAGTTCAAAGGTCTTCGCCCACAGAGGTCCCCCAGGCAGTCAGATATTTTGCTAATCCTGTTATGAAACCTTTAGGGACCAGAAGTCCTTCATGCTCCATCTCCCGATGCTTCCAACAAGATTTACAGAATTAAACAAAAATCCAAAATGTTTTTCAGTGACGGTGTATGGCTACTTTTTTTTTTTGTCCGATATTGACGTGCACGTGCACAGTATGTGTGAGTGAGAACAATTGGGGATGTTTTCGTGAGCAGAGTCAGCATCAAGGACAAGTGCTGCGTCCGTGTTCATGTGCTCTAGTTAAACTCTCAGTACTGTCAGGCTTAGAAAGGCATCATACTCTGAAAGCTTATTTATATGTGTGAAGGAGGATGAAAGGGTGGGTGGAATGGCAGAAGTACGTTGAATAAAACCTGAAGGTGAAGAAGGCAATGAAAAAGCGACCGGTGTTGATCGCTGCCAGGCTGCTGACGGCATCGGATGATCGAAGGAGGATAAGAGGTTGACGGTGAGCCGAAGAAACGCAATGCGAGAGTAAAGGCTGAGGGGACGGACGGGTTGAACCAATGTGGGTTGTATGTTGGGATAAATGGTTCTTTTTATACGCCATTTAAATAGCACTATATGCCTGTCACTCTCAAAACGATAGAAAAGGGTTAAGGTGTTGCAGGTGAATTAGTCAGGAAGGATGATAACACTGGCACAAAACTGAATTCTCATTCTGCAGCTTAAAGATTTCAATACCACATATTTAAGGCCAACAGATTTTTTTTTTCCTTTTCAGAGCACATTTTGGTTGGCTGACATTTTCTTCTTCTTCTTCTTCTTTTTCTTTTTAAAACATTTATATCATTTAGGACAATAAAAATGAAAAATGTGAGTTACCAGCAGGAACTCAGGGACTATTAGCTATAGATGCATTTCAACGGCAAGATATTGCTTCTTCATGCTACACAGCAGCAGCAAGAAGCAATATCTTTGGTGCTTTTTTTTTTTTCTTCAATCTTTTAGGACTACCGCTGAGCAAATTAAAAGATTGAAGTTTATTTTTTTTTTTTTTACCAAACATTTCTGTCTGGGTGTTGAAAACGCATTACATTGCAGATTAAGCTGCTTTCATTTGTTCCTAGTATTTGTGTCTTTCAATGTAACAAGTAGAATCTCTTATTACAGCAGTCAATATTTTGTTCCCGTGATTACTGTTGTGTGCGCTGAGCACGGATATCGCAACAGCTGAGGAGAACTGCTGATAGAAAGAAGTCTCTGAGACAACCTTCCTCAGTGGGTGCAGTCATCTGCCACGACCAGCTGGGGATTGGACAACATAGAGCACACATGCACTGAAGCGCTGAACCAGCAGTGCTTCTTAAGGGTAGAGAATCAGTAAAGAGTTAATTTTTAGGAGATAGAAACCGCAGCTATGAAATAACTGTACTGCATCGAAAGGATAAAAACAGGACACACAGTTAGTGGCAGGAGTAATTTTTTTTTTTTGATTGCTGTGTCTCTCCCAGGAGCCGAAAAATGACCACGTTTTGGTGGGTTTGAATGTCATCTGTTTCTGTTTGGACAGGGGACTGACCATACATAGTTCTTTGAGATGTTTGAAGCTTGGCATACTGCTTCAGCACTCAACTGCTTTTAACTTCACCACAACTTTGTCCTTGATGCATCTTGTATGCATCAGGGACTCTATGATGCTGTTTGGACACTAATGTCCTTTTACAAATCTCTGACACCTGCACAGGCTCTATTTACACTGAGATTAAAATCCACACTGACTATTTAGTTGTCGGATGGGCTAAATATAGTTGCATAAAGCATTATTTTTGCATTATTTGTTTCCTTTTGTCAGATTTTAATAATACAAAGACGTAAAGATACATTAAAGTTTATGGCTGTGATGTGACAAAATGTCAAAACGTTTGAGGGGGCATCATTACAGTGTTCCTGTAAGACACTGCAGCTCTCTTCCAAGAGAGAAGATTTCCTTGTCTTCAGACTAAAGACAGGAAAATCTTGACCTCTTCACGCAGTTAACATTCTGAGGACTCACAGGAAACCATGTTTTGGAGTTTACAGCCGAGGGCTCTCCTTTTGCACTTGGTTGCCTCTTAACAAGATAAAATAGTTCAATCAAGTGTCAAAAATATCGCCGTAAGGAGATGAGATGGAGAAGAGAGAGATGAAACAGATCTTAAGGATCTCTTTTGATTCCGCCTTAACTATTTTGTATTCATATGAGAGAAATGGAGAGAGGAATAGGGACTGCTGAGGCTCTCTCATATGAATACAAAACAGTATTGCTGCAATCAGGAGTCCTGCGAGGAGTCTCCGAGAAGGTATGTGTGTGTGCCTGAAGATGATAAATAATTAAGAGTGTGGGATTGTGCATGGATGTGTGTGGTAAGCGAGAGATACGATACGTAAAGCAAACGCAGTCTTGCAGCTGCCAGAATTCTTAAAACTTATTGAGATAGTGTGACATCTCACAGTGGGAGCAGACTGCATCAGTATGTGTGTCTGCGGCCCAGCGGATCATCAGGATGCAGAGACATCCATGCAGAAAGCTTTGAAAGACACAACGGCCGACACATCTGAGCTGATTTGACACCTGACCAAGCCCAAACAGTGGTCAAAGCAATCTTTTTCCAGTCCATTTACTGTGACGTCAATGATGCAATAACAAAGCAAGCTGTGCAATTCTGCAATTGTTCTAGATACGGTGTGAAAGAGTTGCTCCATCAGACGAAAGCAGTGCTTAAGGGACCCAGCTATAAGTCTAGAAAGCATCATTGGTAGACCTTGTACATGTCATCACTCCCAACTTTAAATCATAATTATAAACATCTCTGATTAAGCTGATCCTATTGTCCAAAGATGTTTAATGGACCTACAAGTGCAAGTAGATGCAAACTTGCATCAACATCTGAGACTCATGGAAAAAAAGACTTACTAGTGATAAAAGATGATTTTGCAACTGAATCATCCTAATTGAAATGTATTTTCACAAACTAATATATTTGTGGCACTGCTCAGTGACAAAAGTTAGGAAATAAGATCACCTATGTTTTGCAGGTTTTGTCAGTTAGATGTACCTTGGTTAATCGGTCACAGAAAATTTGAAAAATGGGCAAATCAGTAGTCTGGTGCGAAACGGTGGTTTCATTTTCTGGTGGGAGAGTTACCACTCTATCATTCAGTGAATCAATCCTGATAGGCAGTTGTATCTCCCCTGTAATTAGAGTAACAGTCTCCAATGCTGTTTCTCGATTTCTACAGTATTGCAGGTTTTAGATGCATTGCTGATCCAACACAACTGAATCAAGTGACTGAATTACCTCCTCAGCATGCCATCTAGTTTGGCAAGTGTCTGGGAATGACCCACTCAATAAATGAAGGTGTTCCATCGGAAACCTGCCAGTAGCCCTCGTAGGAGGCCCCTGATTTTGAGATGAGGCATGTATTATTCGTGCTAAACAATAGAATGACAGATAAATATTTACTTCAGAAAGGAAACGGACTAATGATAATGGGTGAATTTCTACTTTTAGCATGTCTCTAGTCAAGACCTGCATTGGAAACTCAAAAAAATATATAGAGTGTATATATTTTTTTCTAATCAGTGAGCACTAATGTATATGTTATGAAGCCAAATTGACATCACTGATCTGCGGAGGAGCTGTTACTGAGAGAGGGAAAATAAAAGTTATGTATTTTCTCCTTTAGTCAAGTGATTAAACTGGCATCAGAGGAAATGTAAGATGTAAGAAACTATTTAAAAGGAACTACTTTCTTGCCTGCTGGCTGTTCATTCTGATTGCTACTATGGACAGCTAATCCGTTTTGTCTTTACATTGAATTGGCAAAGGAGCAAATTGACCCAGAGCCAACCTCAGATCACAGCAAATCGGAACATATTTTAGCACGGTGGCCCCGTTTAACCCTCAATTTTTCAACCTTTGCCTGTCAAGGAATGCATGGGATTTGTAAATGTTGGCAGCCTTTTAGAAATCTAAATTAAGGTAGGGATCTTAATTCTCTAGGGAATACACAGAGAGACGGATGGTTATGTATAATAATGTTAATCAAGCCAGTCACTAATATAGGATACTAAAGACTGCTTCAAATGTGAATGTATAATCACTTTTGATTTGAATTTGTAAAAAACTGTTTTCTTCTCTTAATTATATGTAATGACTACCCACAGCAGCAACGCTGGCCAGATGTACTCTGAATGTTGTATAATAATAGTTCTTAAAGAGATATACGTATCTGTTATAAAAACTGATGCAGATATCAGATATCAGTTGCAGTTCTCTGATCAGTTCATATCTTTTTTGTTTTTAGAAGTATATTATTACTTTAAAAGAATGGACAACTATTTTAAAAAGACAAACAAAACAAATATCAGTTTTTATGTGAGCACTTAATACCTGATTGTTCTGTATGCTGTAATATACATTCTCTAGTCTCTAATTTGTGCAGGCAGTGGATTTTAGATCAGTAAAATGGCTCATTACCTCCCTCATCAGCACTATTTTATTATGTTTGTATTATCTCTGTCTGCAAGTCTTCCACACTCCTGTCTTTCTCTATTCCCCCATCAATATGTTTTGACAAATATGTCATTAGGGTTTTCGGTTGCCTGGAGTCACAATACTGATGCCTTCACACAGCCGCCACTGTTTCACGTGAAAGCAGTGTTTTTCAGAACTGTTGCTACGCCTGCAATCTTGAGCTGCAGCTTTTAATACATAAGGAATCCCAGTGCTGATGCATTGCAGATTATTTTCAATTATAAATGGCATGCGTAGGATCAAAGAACGAAGCATATGAAGAATACTTAGAAAAATGAAACAGACCCAGCTGCAGTGAATGCACGACTCAATCTAAATTGGAGAGAACAGGAACTTGAATAGAAATAAAATGAAAAAAATGCACTTAACAAGAGATTGTACAGTAGGAGTTTTTGACGTTTCTGACAATATTAAGTCAACTTTAAATGCTTAAAAAGAATGCTGTAGAAGGAAAGCAAATAAGCTAAATATTAACAATTGCATAAAGATCATAAAGGCTGTCTGTTTGTGGAAGCAAATATCAACTGAACGTGCATTGGAAACAAATCAGTGATAACCAAGTGGAAAAGTCTGTTTATATAATTTGTAAAATTACTCCACAACGATTCATTTTACTTATTTTTTTTTTTTTTAACAATCTGATATACGGGTATGCAATCACAAATGAACAAATAACATAAAATATAAAAAATACAAAACATGATCATAATGTACATGTAAAAGTCAAAGTCCTCATCCTTGTTATAGCAATGTGCAACGGTGGCACATTGCTTTTACTGAAAACAAAGTCTTATAGAGTTTCATATGCACATTTATGGTTAAAATAAGTATGATCTGTGTCAAATGCAAGTTTTTACATATCAGAATAAATTCTCATACTCTCATGAACATGTAATAAATTCAGGTGTTGATAACTTTGGGTTACCTGGACCACATCACTCTCTACAAGACTCAGTTGGGACATACAATGTTAATGCCTATGAGACCTCAGTAAGAAAAAAAGGATAGAAAAAGTTTTTTTTTTTGCAAGGACTGTCGAGGGAAAAACTCTTTTGAAAGAACAAAGGCTTTCAGAGCCCTCTTAAAAATGAGACCAAAGTGGAGAGCTTAAGTTATAGTCCAAAAAAAAGTACATACAACAAGCAAAGGATCATCACAAAAACCTTTGAGTTTCTATTGCTTTTTAACTCATTTATAGGAGTTGAGAAGACAGACTTAACTCAGCCCACTCAATGCAGAAGTATTCGAGTAGAAAAGTCAGTACATTTCTTCTTTCTCGTCTTACAGGCTAAAAATTCAAAATACACCCAAAATGTATTTAGTAAGTAGCACCTCCTGTTGTTTTTGGGAGTACTGCAGCAGTTTAATTCACTAACTATTGGGTTAATATTCCTTAAGATAGCTCATGGCATGCCATGTAGAGTTATAACCAGTGTCCCATTTTATGTGTAGTATTCTGAAGTGCCACAAGACCTCTTAAACTAACAGTTGTAGTAATGGTCACATTATTTATTCATTTATTTATTTATTTATGTTTTTGCACTAAAGCTTTCCATTTTTTAGACAAATAATACAGTAAAATTATATGGTACCATTTTTCTGAAATGGAAGCTTTTTCAGCCACAAACACATTATGGAACGTATAAACATATAAACTGGTTGTAGAACAACCCAGACGCTGTTCTTTTACATGGTATGAAACCTGGAGGTGATATTTCCTCTCACTTGTTTGTGACTTGGATATGGGCCAACCGAAACTCACTGAAGATTGATTACACAGCAGTGTGAGAGAGATGAACACCACTGCGAAAAGGGATGGGGAGACTAAACAAAGCTAGAGATCTATGGAGAAGCAGTATAATTAAAAAGCAGAACACTGTAATCAGAAAACAGAAGTCAACAAAGAGAAAACCAAGGTTATTGTTTAGACCTGATGGTGCTTCCTGGAGCAGCTTCGATGGTCCAAACACAGTGCAAGTTGTGCTCATACGGCGCTGGGTATCCTGGAGACAGAATACGACCGGAAGGCTCCTCCTTCATGGTGCCCCCGCACTCCGCTAAAGGCAGAAACACGGCGAGACGAGAAGGAAAAGAAAAAAATCAACGAGTTAAAAAGAGATGAATAAATGTTGCAGAAATATCAGCTAAAATGAAACAAACTACAGCTCCCACTTGGAAGAAATTACACACAATCCGTTTTTCTCTTATTGACACAGTAGTCCGCAATACAAATGTTTCGCTCTCTATATGCTTGTCTGCGGTTTGAGTGATGGGGTGCCAAGCAATCAGTTCAATAAACACTGTGTGATTCCAGTACAAAGAAAGCAAACCGCTGTTACAAGTCTGGCCTCGTTCTGTCGCATTCGAAAGCTAAAGGACAGAGGGGACAGCATGTTTATTTTGTCCCAAGCTTAAAATCGTAATTTGCTATCAGAAACTCAGTGACAGACAGGAAATTTTCAGAGTACCGAGCAAAACTTGATCTTCTTACATATGTTCATTTAAAACAGTTGATGAAATGTTCATCTAATTATTAACCTCGAGGGGATTTAATATGAAGATATACCACACTTCGAATTGTAGTGACAAACATTTCTAAAGCAGTCTCCATTTATGCTTCCAATTTACAATTATTTTTAAGTTTGTGTTGGTTTATCACCTAAAATTTCCAAATAATGTTATTTGAAGCTAAGGCATTGTTAACTGGGTACAAAATACCTTTGGAGGCACATATCATGCTGTCATTAGTCACCGCCTATTAAACTTTATAAATCACATATTTCAGGTGTCAAAACATTGACATTTTTATTTCCAACTCTTTCTAACTATTTGTCTTAGTCGCTATCCTCACTTTGCCTTACAGTTGCTTATTGTTTTGTGTTTGTGTCCTGGCTGCTGCTAAAAAAATCCCGCCGATAAAAATAGTCTCTAATCTGCCCTAGAATTCACCCTGGCTGTTAAAATATCACCTCCACTGAAGTCATGCCAAGGAGAAATGTTTTCAGGGATACACAGTTTGCTGAATGTTGTTTACACCCAGACATGAAATTACCTGTCAGTATAGGTTGAAAAGGGAGCTGAGCAATACTATTCTAATCACACTGGTCGATGTGTCAAGGAACACCTGTCTAGCTGTTTTTTATTCCTCTCGTCTGGCTGGTTTCTGAACGACTGCCAACATGTTCCTTTGGCTGTGCGAGCATTATCATCACACCAGCAGAACACTATAGAAATAAATATGACTACAAATGTATCTCTTGTCCTCTTGTTCAGATGGAATCTATGACCCTCAAAACAACAGCAGAGTTATTATTATAGGAATAATTTTAAATGGTAATGCTCGATTTAGTCAAAGAAAAACACGGCAATTTCTGATCAAGACACGACAGAAAAAGTAAAAAGTTAAACAGTGAACATATTTTAGTGAGATCATGTGCTGAATAAGGTGGGAAAGCTGTACAAATAAATATGACGTCCTTATAAAATGGAAGATTTAAAACAAAGACTTAAAAAAAAACAAAAAAATCTGCAATATTCATGTTAAGACTGGGTCAGTTAAAAAAAAAAAAAAAGTGTCTTTAGTGTCTTATCTTTACTAACAGTAAAGATAACAGTAAAGATAAGACACTAAATACTATAAAAAAAATAATGAAACAACATAATGCAACATGGTATGTTATTCTTGTAAAACATAAATAGCACTGATGTAAGAAAAGGTAATAATGTACTGGTCCAGCCACGCTATCTTATAAATTCTTGTAACTTCAAAATCTGACCATATCTACAAAGAGTTTTAGAAACTTGTTACCTTGGGGGGGAAAAAAAAAAAAAACACAATTTAGTTTCTGGTTCGTTAACGTTTGATGTTCTATATTTATTCAAGCTTTTTGTGGTACTGGAGTCAGTCCCAGCATCCTGATTTCAAAAGATGCAGATTTGTATACAAATAGGATTTTACCTAATTAAACTAATTTATTCTGAATACAAATGTAAATACTCCTTCAAACAGAAAAACTGCATTTTTATAAGAAAAAGTGACCGTAACTCACCAACACAGAGTGGAAGTGGGCTGTCCCACGCCCTTCTCTCCCCCCTGAGGCAGGTGAGGATCTCCGGGCCTTTTAAGGTGTAGCCTGGGTCGCAGCTGTACGACACGGTGCTCCCTGCAAAATGACCTTTGTCCTCCCGCTTGTAGCCAAACTGAGGAACGCCTGGATCCTCACATTTAACCAGCTCAAAACCTTAAATGAACAAAAAAGAAGTGAGGACAAGAATGAGCAAACCGGTAAAGGGAAAAGAATAACATTTACAGTACTTTGGAAAAGTATTTATACCCCTTGAATTGTGTCATATTGTCACATTATAAAATTTTTGCTTATTTGTGTAACAGTAATTAAGCTCAGTGGGTTTGAATGAAGATTATAGATAAGCGTCAGTGTTCAAGTCTTGCCACAGATTCTCATTTGGGCTTCATTTGGACTATTCACCACACAAATAACCTATAAATTATTTCCGCAACCCCACATGTTTAGAAACATTTATCATCTTTTTCTTTAAAGCATTTTTTCCACAAATATATGCATAGACATCCAAAGGTTTTGCTCCATTTAAATTGTGAAGGTAGAAGTAAAATTGGAGTTCTTCAAAAGCGAAAAATGTACTAATTCAAAAATTGTAAGTTTTACTTTTTTGAAAGGTTTACTTAGCTGGACTGAGAGTAAAAATAGCTTTTCGGAAGGACATGGTTTATCGGTCTGTCCAACAAACTCGCTGCAAAATACGAGTTTTAGTGGTTGTAACAAAAAATGTGAAAAAGTTCAAGTGATATTTGTACTTGGGTCAAGCAACGTATGTGGACAAAGGAGTCATGGGAAAAATAAAAATCCAAATCTTTGTCTCAGGCAGGTTGTTCCTTACTGGTGAAGTGCAGCTCAAAGCCTTGACTGGTGTTTTCAGCATTGCTGATGAACTCCAGCCACATGGAGCTGGAGGTGGAGTTCAAGGTTACGTCTAGCAGCTCATTTCCTGTAAACACCCCCAGGAGACGAGCCGTATTACTGCTGCCATCAAAAACCTAGAGGAAAGGGAAAATAAAAAATAAAATAAAACAGCATATGAGTAGGAGGAAGCATCAGGTGTGCAAACTCAGATATGCAAACAAGGCTGTGTCTGAAGTTGTGGAAGATGCTACTCCCACCACCCCCTCACTTTGAGAACGTCGTCATCCTCCAGCCGAAAGTCCCGTGCTCTCAGCTGAATGCCTTTGCCAGGCTGCGTCTGGATAGAGTAGATGCATTCGTGGTTGTTGCCGTAGTAACCAGGGTAGTTGGGAGAGAGGAGCACCCCTTGCATGCCAGTCACGGATGAGCCGCATTCAGCTAGAAAAAAGGAGACGGAGCAGAGATCCAGGCAGAGACGGAGGGGAAGTGGCGTTTGAGAGAGCAGAGGACATGTCAATCGCTATATGCTTGAAACTCTCGGGGTGTTTTAGTCACGTTGTCATGCACAAGGAGGGACGGGTGAGTTGACGGTGAGAGGAATATGGTCACTGAGTGTTCCTTGAATGTTGAGTGGCATATCATGATAATCACCCTGCAATCTGAATATGATTAACTGTAATTTCAGCTCTATCTGAAAATTGCTATTCATGGCTCACATCGGGGGAAGAGTCAAAAAAGGACAACATTTTCTATAGCAAAATTGCTTGCAGGAATAGAAAAGGTCCACAAAATGCACCCCGAGCTTTAAACTCAGGGAATTCAGCAAGGTATAATAAGGTAAAAGGATTAGACGCCGTTGATAGGAAAGTGGGAAGTTTCGAAAATAGGGCAGACAGTGACAGAGGTATGAAAATATCAAAATGTCTCTTTACTGTCAGTCTTCAGAGACTTGGATTCATATAGAGATAAAAAACAGCAAGAAACCTAAAAACTAGACAACAAAATAACACCACAAAAGGGTACTATGAATATGAGGTTTTGTCTGCAAGGTAAAATATAAAAATTAGTATACTAAGTAGGTAAATAACCTGCAATTAAGAGAAAGTACAGATGCCCCAATAAAGTATTTTATAGCTTCCTCATGTTGCTCATAAGCAATGAGAGAAGTTCAGTAACTACAGGGAAGGACAAACACAAGGAGGTCAATGGTGGCTATGATGTGTGATTCACTGCTAATTATGGTCATTGGGATCCAATTCAAACTCATTTTAACAAATAAACGTAGCAGTAAATGTTTGTTGTGTCATAAAGACAAACAAACTGACCTATATCTCAGCCTGTCATTTTCCCAGGCATTTAAAAAAAAAAGAAACACAAGCCACATCAATAATTAACACATTTCAGCTTTTTGATGCTTTCCCCCATTAAAACTGCTGCCCTATATAATTTGGACAAAGTCACAGTGGCTGCGTCTGGGAAGCCGTCCAACGCAGAGACAAAAGGTAGGAGGTGGAGAGTGCTGTAAATGGGGAAAATACTAAAAGGAAATGCCTCATTTTCTGACATAATTGATAGTTTGGTAAATTTCCTAATTTGCAGGACTACATGAGTGGGCTAGCTAGCTGTGATGACAAAGGGACTGGGAGTTGTGGTGAAAGCAAAAAAAAATAAAGCATGTGACCACCTACCAACACACCTTGGCAGAGGGGAGCTCCACACCCGCCTTCTGCCCCCTAAGCACACCACCCTCGCCGGACCCTCTAACCGATAACCGGGGAAACAGGAAAAGATGAGGGCATCGCCGACTCCATACTGGAGACCTTTTCTGGTGCTGTATGGAGGGATTCCAGGATCCTCACAGGGCTCCAAATCATACTCTGAAAGAGAGACGCAGATGTACTGTCAGCCAATTTTACTGCAAGACTATAAAGGAGATGACACTCATGCAGTGCTGTTTGTCATCTTTATTCTCGTGTTTCACTAAGAATTATTTTTCCTCCAAAAGTACTGTATTCTGTATAGCTGCAGCAGATCTTTTCAGCCCCGTGAGAAACACAAGACAGCCTTCAGGAAAACTTGTCAACAATGAGCCGCATGGAAGCAACTTGGAAAGAAGACCAGATCATGAAAGATCTGTAAATATCATTTTGAGCCAAGCTCTTATCAAAGCCAAGTAATCAGGGTACTAGCGTGATTTTTGAGTCAAACCATTTTCTGCTTAAATGCAACTAAATGATCTCTTCTCAAACCCATCCCGACAAAGTTGCCACCGCCAAGGAAAGAATAAAGCAGAAAGACAGACGTTTGGATGTGAATCCGGTCCACTTACACTGACAAATCATGTTACTGTTTAGGGTAATGTAAAGGAATATTATATTTACTAAATTTTTAGGACACAAATATGAAAATAAATCAGGCAGACGTAAAAATACAAACTGGAAATTACTACAGCATTCCGGATTGTCGTTGTTACCAGTTATGTCAGCTTTGCAAATTCCTGCGCAATTCCAATGTCACTTGAATGCCTCGAAATGTACCACAGATTGTCAACAGTCACTTGTTTATAATTTTCTTGAAATAACCCTCCCTTATCAGCTTGATTCTTGTGTCGTTTTTGATGTAATCAATCCAAATGCTGACATAAATTGCCATCTTTTTCTCCAGTGCTCTTTTCACAAGATTGAACATTTTGAAATTGTGCCCAATAAATCCACACTTCTGGCTTTTTGTCAGGATCTGATGCAGAACTCATTGCTGGTTGATATCCTCCATATTCAGATTCAGCCTCAGTAACAGAGAGACGCTCTATATTCTTCCCAAGCTCATCTGTTAGCATCAAATAAGTTGTATTTGTATAAAGCAACATTCTCGTTCAAGCTCTTTAATCTCCCTTCTCTTCTCTGTGTGACTCTCTTCTACATAATAAGCGTGACTCAGCACACCGGCATAGTTTTCCTCTGCCAGTGTGGTTAAGAGATGAAATATACATTGTTCTCACCCGAGAACGTGATGTTAAATCCCTCGTATGAAACGGAGAAGTCGGAGAGAAAGCGGATCTGTGCGGTGTAGTTCCCGAACAGACCCGCGCTTAAAGGAGGGGGCAAGGTGGACCCGGTCAGCCTCCAGAGTGGCTGAGAGAAGCTGCCGTTCTCTGTCACCAGCAAATGGTCATGGGGACTCTCGAGGTGAAACGTGTGGAAGGTGAACTGCACACCTGATTTACAGAAGGAGAAGAAGAAGAACATTAGACAAACATCTCATTTTCTCTGGGTTAAGAAAAAGTAAAATGCTAACTTAAACCAGACAACATTTTCAGGTTTTCAAAATGTACTTTGGAATGAAATGCTCCTATATCTTCTCCGCCCGCTATTTGTCAAAAGCATCTGCACAGAGAGTGAGCATCTGCAAATGAGGCTGTGTCAAATCGACGTGAGAGCTCGGCCAAAGGGGACATGACTGGAGAGTCATCCCATGGCACTGTCGCCTCAGGCCAGCCTCTCAGCTCTCTGCTCTTACAAAGACAGCTTGTTCGGCAAAATAAAAAGGCCACTCGGTGGGGGAGGAGGGGAGAATGACACCCTAAAGGAAGTTCAATTTGACTGCTGCATGTTTTGACATGGATTTCCTCTGCTAACCTTTTCCGTGGGAGGTCTCGATTGTCCACGTGCAGTTCAAGTTGTGCGGGTAGAAGTCGGGAAAGCCGGGGGAAAGGATGGTTCCGGTGTTGCCCTGGATGTAACCGCCGCACAACGCTGACGATGGAGGCGGAGGGAAACAGAGGAGGAGGTGGAGGGAAACAGAGGAGGAGGTGGAGGGAAACATGAAGATGAGTTTCCTGAAAGCACTCCCAAACTGCTGTTATTTACCCTCACGTAAAAATGCATTTAAAAAGGATGTTCTCATCAGGACAGAATAAAAGCAAAGAGAGTGGTATTTTCAACATTAATAGAAAGCACAAACATCAATACTGTTCTCAAGAGGCCAAAAGAAAAAGAAAAAAGTGCATATATGCAAGAAAAATAAAATTCTTAAAGGGGATAGCGGCTGGGGGGGATGCATGTTACTGCTGCAGCATCTAAAACATTTCTCAATAGATTAATCCTTCCAAGAGTAAAACAAGAGTCATTGAAGAGTCATAGATTCTCTAATGACTTGGTAATATTTAATAATATCAATCTGATGCAATATGAAGCAAACGCTGAAATCATGTTTCATTCATAAAAAGCTCAGCACAATAAATTCTCCCTTCTATGTGTGACTTGGGGGGGTGAATCTGCCAGGCGACTCTTCGTTTCTAGGTCACTATTAGGAGGCGTACCGTCACAGCTCGGCAGGGCGCGACTCCACTGGAAATTCGGTTCGCACTCTAAAGGCTCGGCGTCGCTTAGCGTGTATCCGGCGTCGCAGCTGAACGTCACCAAACCTCCCACGTAGAAGTCGTTGCCGTGCCGCTGCCCGTTCACAGGGATGCCGGGATCCACGCAGTGGTCGGACTGCAGCTGCAGGGCTGGAAACGGAGGGAGACGACAGATCAGGCGATCAAAAAAGGGGCGAGCGATCAAAATGAAAGCGCCATCATTTAAATTTACATAGGCAGCTGCAAATATTCTAATGAGGCTTGAAGCATGTTGCTTAAGATACGTCACAAGATGCTAAAATCCTCCCAAATAAATTATTCACTTATAGAACCATTATTCCCTGCAGCAGACGTGAACCAGTGAGCTCTCTCCCAAAGCTATTTCCCCCCCTCCATCTTCTATATTCTTTAGTATGGCGAGGCTCATAGTAAATAATTGAAGCTGAACAGAGATTTACCCAAAGTGAAAGTTTAAAAGGTTACCTTGTGTGCCATACATGGAGGAACGAAAGTAAGATTGCCCAGAGGACTAAATTACATGATTAGCGAAGGCTGGAGTAAGGGTAAAAGGTGTAATTGCAGGAACGGGGTGCAGCCCGTAACACACTCTTTAGAAAGACTTTGGCAGTGTGGGTGTGTGCGTGTGTGTGTGTGTAGGTGTGTGCGTATGTGTGTGTAGGGGTGTGTGTCTCACAATGGAAATTCCTGACAAAATCTTTGAAAGCCATTTACATCTAAATTAGAGGTGTTTTGTTAAGAAGTTGACAAAATGACAAAGAATTATTTTTGCATTCAAGACTAAGTAACATTAAAATGCAAAGAAGGCCGCTGCCTCTGATTTGGGCTGCCTGTGGGTTTTTGATTCACTCAGGCTACGAAAGAAAAAAAATGAAAATGAATCATCCTGTTTTATCTGGAGGTACGTTGGACTTTGTAGCATCACGTGCGTTGGCCCTTACTCTCGTAACGTATGCGGAAGCCGATGTCAGAGTGACTCTTGTCGGTGGTGAAGAGGAGGTACAGGAAGTTCGAGGTGCTGATGAGGAACTGTGGAACCTGCGTGCCTTGGTAACTGCCAATCAGAGGAGAGGAGGGAAATCGGCCATCCCGCACCTCGAGAACATCGTAGTTGACCTCAGTTCGAAACCTACGGGAAATAAAAGGAAGACTAAAGATTGCCGGTGTAAAAGAGTCATGCGAACAGAAGAGAGGAAATATGGTGATGTTTTTGGTAATCTTCCTGTTGAAGTGATCACTCAGTCCACTACATTTTTTTGTATTTATGATATAATACATTTCAGGTGTTTTGAAAAGGATCAGGCTCCACAGCATCACAAATCGTCCATAATCCTTAGCAGAGATTGCCAGGTGTTTCTCTCTCTTCTGTCATGTTTGTGGTTAAAAAAAACAAGGCAGTATGACTAAAGTACACAGCTCCAGTCAAAGTCCTGAAAAAAAAAGCTTGTCTTTAGGTCATAATAAAAAAAACTCAATTTTTCTAAAAAGCACTTAAGATGGATGTTTGCAATTTACTTTCCGTTTAACTCTTCTCTGTGTGCACGCGAGAGCGTGTGCGATTTCTGTTTTTGTTGCCGCAGCCACTTCATCTTCAAAGCCATGAATAAATAGCCTAGTTACAGAGCCATGTCATCTAAATGAAATGGTTTGTGATATTTTATTGATGCTACATAAAAATTAAAGCGCAACAAACATTTATGGAACATTCGTTATGAATAGGATTCCATCGCAGCAGGAGCATGGATATGATGGCTTTGCAAGGATGAGTTTTACTTAAAACATTTAATGCGGCGTTTCATCCTACAACTGTCAGTCTGTGTGTCCTTTTACTTCAGAACAAATTGCCTCCTCTTCCACCTCTGTGGCCGCCGTGTGTGGATGACTGGATTTTATATGACCGAGTGCAGATGGCTGGAGGTTGGGAGGTCAGATTTATGGTCAAAGCCTTTTTGAAAGACCAGTATAAACAGCTTTAGCACACAGGCGTCCCAAACAATGCTGATTACTAACAATTGCAATGCACTGTGTTATTTAGGATACTTTGCAGTCTGTTTTCCTATGCTAAATTATTAATGACAACTATTTGTTCGCTCATTCGCTCATTGAAAACATAATGTGTAGATTTGTCTAGTAGGTATTTATGGCATCATGGCAAGATAGGATTTTGCATTCTAAGCAAATTTTATAGTAATTTCTTTGAAGTTTAATGTTGTTCACAAAAAATATATTTATTCAAGTGAAAGATCTTTCGGTAAGGATGAGAATATGTTATTTTTCACCTGAAAAAAATGTGTTGTACGTCCTGCCTGATCACTATGTGCAATCCAGCTGAAGTAACTGCGATGACATAGATACCTGACAGTTATTTAGAGCCTCAGCTACCTCTTTAGGCGTAGTTTCTTTATTTAGTCTGTTTTTGTGTGCAAAGAAAGGTGCTTTTAATTGCTGAGGCATAAAAAGTAATTAAGTTAATCAAGTTAAGCTTTCCTATGAAATTAGAGTGCTCATTACCTTTAACAGAGACAAATTAACACAAGGTGGGGTAAGAAGAGCTGAGGCAATAAAGTGCAATTTCTTCCTTAAGCTAATTTAATAACAGGAAATTGTACATCCTACTTTCTAGGCCTTTGGCCTCATCTAGAAACCGGATTTGGACCGGTGTTGAAATTGAAATATTTAGAGAGTAAGCCAACAACCGCAGGATCCAAAATCGTTTTAGTCCATACGTTTTGGTACCAGACAGTGTAAAAAACAGATGTTCCTCATTCACCTTTCCAATGTTCAGGTCTGTTTTTGTGGGGGGGAAAAAAGAACCTGCTAAATATTAGGTAATTGTTTATAATCAGTGTTCGTGTGTGTGTGCTAGATTTGCCACTTACAGCCAATAAAAGCCATAAAAAGAAAGAGCCGATAAAGAGACAAACACAAGGCAAGCTGCCGCAACCGAGAGGCTGAAAACAGAAACATCCCGGACTGTTTAGAGTGGATGAAACGTCAGGGAATAAAGCGGTTGCTATCCTGGTGACTCACTTGTCGAAGATGATCTTGATGGGATAGCCTGGAGGAGCCTCAATGATCCATTCACAGTTAAGGGCCTCCTTGTACAGTTCTGGCCAGCCGGGGGAGAGAATGATCCCACTGGGAGCCTTCAGATCTCCTCCACATGGGGCTAACAGCGGGAGAAGAAGAAATGAAGAGAGAGAGGGGAAAAAAAAAAAGGGAGAGGCTGAATTATGCATGTCTGTCCCAGGTGATGAATGACGAGGTCTATTGATGATTTCTTGCATTAGTGGGGGCTCCGCCCATTTCCTTTGCTGCCAGTCTATATTTGATATGAACTGGTGATGATGGCTCATTTCAAGGTTAACCACGTCTCTTGCGAACATGTTTGCCACTCTCTATGTGTCTGTGTTTAAAAGCAGGCACTGGCTGTTCATGTTCACTCAAACTCCTCCCTTGATTTAAATGCCTTGTAAAAATGTTTCATGCACGCTGATCTTTACCAGGAATAAAACCAGAGAACACAACATCTTTCATGACGTGCAGAAAATAAAAAAGCACTTAAGCACACAGGCCTCTTCATATTTCTCATCTTTGTTACGGCTCACTTTACCAGGCACTGTCCTTAACCGCCTGTCCTTAACTGGAACTCGCAGAAATGGTGGAGTTCCTCTAACAGTGCCAGCTCCCTGATCCCTCTCTAAAGTGGAATGATTTAATCAGTCGGCTCAACATACTGAAGGACATCTATGAAACGCATTATGCTACAAAAGCAGGGGTGAGATAGACGGCCTCAAAGGAATATCAAGCTGCTGAGAAACGCAGAGGAGAGGGCGTGCTTTAATACTTGATTTTCTTTTTGAATATCGCAGATAGTGAACGTGATTAGCTCTCTTAGAATTTCTGTCATGTCTGCAATCACATTGATTTGTTGCAGATGTCCAAGAAACCTTGGTAAATGCTAAGCTTTATCTAATCTTTGCCAGCTATGCCGGTCTTTTCTGGTTTACTGGAAATAGTTTATTGATTATGAAGCCACGGAGGGGTAAATTGAAAGCTCAGCAATCTGCATGTAAGCACAGCATGTCCGCTGATTCAGACGTTTGTGAGGGGGAAAAGCCTCTGGATGAAGTTAAGTTTCACTACCACATGACTGGAGATGTAGAGTTGCACGCCTTTTTTGATCGACAAATCACTGAAGCTATTAAACATTTAAACGACGTTAAAGAGACTTTAATATTTTAGTCAGCAGACTAATTTACCATTTTGTTAGTGATGCTGCATCAAAAGACATCCAGATCATGGAACAAAAGATCGCTTTGTGCCAGGAGGAGTTAAATTTGATGGCTCCTGCTGATTAGCTCATAAAAGATGTGGTTATTTCTTGGCTCTCATCTCCTCAAGTAGCATCAATTCATACACTGAGGCTTATGCAAATTTTTCATTTCAAGCTTCACACTTTTTTGCACTAAAGTTTCTAGATTTTAACCCCGAAGCCATCATGATGACACTGGTGTCCTAATGAACCCATTGACTTACATGCAAACATCGTGAGGGTGACAGATAACAGGCTAATGACACTCTGCTAATGTGATTATATTTACCATATTTACCATGTTCCAAATGTAAAGTACGAGGTATTTAAACACAACCTCATGGTTATGGTAGTTTACATTTGTAAAGTGTGGTAAAGGGTGTTTGTTTTTTTGTTTTTTGTTTTTTTTTCTGGACAAACTTCATCAATTGTGTTCCAAAGTCCGCTACACATAGACTTACCAATTCTGGAATGGATTTTCCAACATTTAAAAGTGGTTCCCAAACTTTTCAGGTTCTGGCACACTAAAAACAAGACACAATACCCCAAATATTCCCAGAGTACTGAGAAAGGAAAGTGTGATGCAGGGAATTTCCAACATGCCTGTCATTTTAATGCAATAACTACTATGGCGTTTTTTTTGGGAGTATGAAAAAAAATTCCTTGAGAATAAAGGCCACTTTTCAAAAGGTTAAACCAAAGATGATTATTATTGTAACAGCTATATTGAATTGGTATTTAAACTCCCACCAAATTGTTAATTGACGTTGGCGGAATATTTCTTTTGACTTTGTGAGCGGAGAGCATGTAATCCAACACCGGTTTCGCCTCGCTCACCTTCGCATCGGGGGACGGCGTTGTCCCACACGACGTTGCCATCCTTCAGAATGCAGGAGATAGTCTGAGAGCCGTGGGTCTTAACAAAGCCCTCTTCACAAAGGAATGAGATGGAGCTGCCCAGCTGAAGACTCTCGCCAAAACGCTTTCCGTTAACTGGCACCCCTGGATCTGGACATTCGTTGTGGCGGAAAGCTTTGGAAAATGCAAACAATGAGGTGATTAGTTTGGAGGGTCAACAAAGGTGTGAGGAGACTGTTATTGCCTTCCACTGAATAAAACATTTCAGCTCACAGCATTGACATAATTTCCTTAAAAAATGATGAGAATAATTCAGATGAATGGTTTGGTCCATACACATTGAGGTCTTGCTTGAAGGACTTAAATTTGGTGTCACTGTTTCCAGATGTCTGTTTTTATTTATTTTATTAAAAACTCACTCCAAAATATAGGATCCAAGATAACACACAGAACAGTCATTTTTATTTACTACAAACTTGTTCATCATTAGTTATAATATAATGTACAATGCACATCTTAATGTATGTTTACTTTACTGTATCGTGCAAAAAACTAGATGATTGCAGTAATATTCCTATATCTACATTTTTTGTAAAGATACAATTTCAGATCTTCCCCACTGGCTAATAAAAAATAAATAAAACAAAAAATAAAAACAGGCTAAAACGAACACCTTCACCTATTTATCTTTTTCAATTATTATTAATTATTTGTTCTATGGTCTAATTTTTTTCTGTGGGAGATGACAAGATATTGATAAAAGCTCCTTGGCAAAACCTTTTCTCTTTTCAATTAGCCAAAGGCATTTCTCAATGTGAGCTTAAGATGAGAGTGACTTCATTTTTACTAAGTCACAACCACATCGCCATGCAAATTCCTTGCACCAGATGACACTGCTGAGATATTTGTAAAGTAAACAAAAAGGGGACATTGTTGTCACACCTTTAGAGCCCTATAAATCAGGCTTTTCAATAAAATTCAAGTGGGGACAAGATAGAAAGACCACGGCAGCGCGAGGCCCTCGAGGAAGACTCATAGCCCCGGAAAAAAGAAACGTAAACAAATGCATTACCTGTCCTGCTATCTCTCTCACTCAGTCTTGTACACACAGCAATTGGTGACACATGTAGGTGTTGATGAATCCCTCTTTGCTGGCCAATGGACCCAAACAGAGTGCCAGCTCCTCTTCATCAATCTCAAATATCTTATTTATTAGGGTGCCAGAAATTGCCTCAATACAGTTTGGCATGTCCTTAATTAACAAGAATGATGGAAGCTGTGTGCTCAGCCCAATGACCTCCTGAAAACTCTCTTGCAGTCAGATGACACTGTTCACAGGAATAGAGTGTCATCTTCAATTAACATCTGCTGACATGTTTCCACTATGCTGCACTGCCTCTTTATTTTTATGACTCGATAAATCATTCATTAGCCACCATGTGTTGTCATCATCATGTCCTTACAGGAATACCTGGATTTTGGTTAAATCGCAGAGCATGTCGGCGTCAGAGTTCAACAGTTCACAGTGCAGCGACGTGAAAATGTTTGTGTTCCGTCATGATTTCACATGAAAATCAAAAAATTTGGTGTGTATTTGTATCCAGCTCTGGGATTTATACTTTATGGAACTACCCTTTGCTGCAATTATGGCTGCAAGTTTTTTTGGGGGGGAGCTTTTCACAGCTAGAGAGGAAAATTGTTCCACTTTTCCTTCCAAAATAGCTCAAGCTCCATTATACTGGAAGTAGAGTGTCTCTGAAATTTAATTTCCAAGTCTGGCCACAGATTCTGACACATGGATATGCACTGATTTAAATTATTCCATTGTAGGTTAACCTCCATCACCCCGTCTCACATGCTCTGAAACGTCTAACGGCTTGTCTTAGAAGATTACCTACATTTTGAGATTTCTGTCCCTAGAACATACAGCTTCCTATCAACTAACACCTGCTTCCATACCGATACTAAATAAAGGCTTCCCCACAGCGTGATACTGGCACCACTATGTTTCAGAATGGGATGCTGTGTTCACAATAAGATATAAAGTTTGTTTTCAACCAGATATGGTATTTTGCTTGTAGTTCAAGGTTTTCTATTGCAGTCTCATTTTAGCAGAGGATCTTCTTCCATGTTTTCTGCTGTGTCCCCTACATGGCTTGTATTAACCTGCTAATTGGGCATCCGATGGCTTTCTTCCTTTTTCATAAACATGAATAACTAATAATTGTCCTGATGACCACCTGAGGTGCAGAGCTATGCAGCTCCTCCATAGTAATTATAGGTCTGTTTGCTGCCTCTCTGATTTATGCTCTAATTTTCTGTCCTGTCCAAAAACATGGATGGTCACAACCAAGTCGGACCGCAGTTGTGCCGTTCTCAGTTCATTTTCAATGAAAGATTAATCAGTCTGCTGTGAGATGTCCAAAGCTAAAGCTGACATGAGTTTAAGTTTCATTGGAACTTTATAGCTGATAGAGTTTGTTCTTTTGCTGCACTGACAGTATCTATTGATGTTCAACTTTATCTTCCTGTGCTTCAACTTGATTATAGTCCACTGAATTTATTGAGTCAGGGCTCAAAATGTATGAGTGGATTGGTTAGAACTCATTGCAGGAACAAAACCCAAAAGAGCAAGGTCACAGACTGGCTCTCATTTAGTTTTAATGAGGGGGGAAAACAGAACATGTAAAATCCTAAATGTCATCATGGGCTTACATCTTAATTAAAAAAAAACACAAAAACATCTTAATTTCAAATTATAGTAGTATACCCTAAAACATTCCCTGAACAAATTATTTTCTATCAAAACAGCGCAAAAAAGCCTATGAATGTTTTATTTTCAGTAGGTTAGAAAAATGTGTGTGCATACAGGTCTGTGTAAATAAATCAGTCAGACAGCTGCAGCTCATCTTCAATAAACCTGCCAGAGTCCCAAACAACAGCAGGAAAATAGATCACGTCATACCAGTCCCTAAATACCTACATTGGCTCCCTGTGTGAAAGCATGGATTTTCAAATTGTCTTGATTGTTTATGACATGGAACCGTCTTGGGCTGAATTCATTTCGGAGACGGTGGTCAGGTGTGATACATCTGGACTCCTGAGGTCATCAGAGACCGCTTTACTCTGTTTTCCCTGGGTAAAGACTAAGCAAGCATAGACAGCAATTTGTCTCACTTGAAGAAGTAAAAAGAGACAAAAAAAATCTCTCAAAGCTGCTTTTTTCATTTTATTTGTACAAACTTTTTAAACCTGTATTTTTGTCCTACAACTACAGTGCTCTGCTTTTTTTTTTGGTGAGTGACATATAATCTGTGCTAGTAACGTTCCAAAATGTCTCAAGGCTTAAGGGGTTTATAAGGTGCTGTATTAAACAAGCGTTACCTTGAATACAGCCAAGAATCAGTAGTTCACAAAGTAGTGGTGTCTGCTAGATTGATATTTATTTGAGATGTTGGCAAATTCAAATTTCAGGCTCACTGCACAACAGTGCATAGACAACAAACATGATAATCCTGCTGGCAAAATCCTCACGGTGAAGTATATCCATGAAATGGGTTTACCAGCATGCACCCTGTGTTTACTGTGTCTGACTATAAAAAGCATGTTGAATTACCTCCAAAGTTGGCAGTTAACAAAAATGAGTTATTACAAGCACTCCAGCAATGTGTCAGGTAACAATATTACTATTTTTTTTTATGTTTTGTGTTTTCTGAGATGTGCTTTTGTCATATTGTGGGACTTTATAAAGAGCGTGTTTTTGATGCAGAAACAGATTATTCCGTCTGTGAGAAATTTGGCGCGGCTACATGTGGGGTGATTTATAATACCAATTACAGACTCGGGCACAAATACAGACGCACAAATGTACACCATCCGTGTCAAACGTCAAGACTTATTTTCTCTCCTCTGTTAGGAAAGACTTACTTGTAAAAGTGATATTGAAGCCTCTGTCCGTGTACGTATGGTCTGTCAGGAATTCAAGTCGGGCCACGTGACCGCTCGTTGTTATGGGGGGAGGCAGAGCGTCTCCAGAGAAGGTGCCCAGAATGGGAGATTCAGCCTGCAAAAGTAAAGACTTTCTGATGAGACCAAAGATTTCCAGTTTGTACAGAGGAGGAGAAAAAGAAAAAAACTGAAATATTGCACAAGTTTAAACATTCAGTCAAAACAGCAGGCTTGTAGTTATAATTGCACAGTGTGATTTTCCTAAAGACACTGACAGATCTACAGATCAACACGAGAAGTGAAGCCAAGAGCTATTAAAAGAAAGCGAGGAAATTAAGACGTAATTGAGCAGAACCTTTCCGCCGTCCTTAATGGAAAGGAAGTCAAACTGTTTCTCCATGCTAAGGTCGTTGAAGGCCAGGTTGATTCTGCTCTCGGGGTTGGTGATGATGAGCCACACACAGTGCATGTTGTTCCCATATTCCTGAGGGTAGTTGGGAGACAGCAGGACTCCGGATGGAGTAGTAAAGTTGAAGAAGCAGGAAACTGGAAGAAGTAAAAAGAGACACAAACAAAAGAAGACAGGAGGAAGACGTGAAACACAATAACCAAGGAGATGGGAGAAATATATCGGACGTGTTCAAATTACTTCCTTTGATTATATGACAATATAAAATGATCAATTTTAATGAATTTGTAGAAATGTATCTGATCCAGAAAAAAAAACATACTTAAGGCACTTAATGATTTAGAGAGGAAAATTAATTTCAAGCCCAGTGACAATTATTAAAGATTTCTCACTTACATTCACAGTGAGAGCAACATTAATCTAATACATCTTCTGAGTATGAAAAAAAAAATATATAGCAATTTTTCATCTTGCCGGCTAAGGTATTTTAGACAGAGCTGGTATGGATTGTGTGCATTTATGGGAAAGGCTTCATGTCACCCTACAAGAAGTGGAATTGTCTCTGTCTACCAAATGGGAAGATTATTACTTGATCCCAGCAAAGTCCAGACAATGTCCCTTCATGGCAACAGCCCAACATCATGTTGTATGTCAGGGGCCTGAGTGAGACAGTCTGAACAGAGCACTGACATGTCCATGTGGCATAGATCAAGGACATTGCTGGTATCTTTTAAAGGGAATTTTTAAACCACAGTGGCTATAAAGAATTTCAACCTCTTACAAATTGTATTACAATTTTATTGAAGTTGCCCAACTTATTATTATTTTATGTTAATAATGATAGATCAGCAAATATTTTAAGCCATATAATTTCCACTTTGAATTTGTTTCACATTGCATGTCAACAAGATATATTGTTCATATAAATGAATTCCAAGAACTCGACAATTTTTTAGTTAACATTCAACTAAATACTTATTAAGCCAAATTAAATTTGTGGCACAAAAGAAGTTATTCAGCTCTCTGATATTTATCACAGTATTTGCCCATCATATTGTTGTTTTGAAAATAAAACAGGGAACATTATCTACGCGGTCAGCTCTTTCTTCCTCCACCCTTATCATTTACCTCTCCTTTTCCGTGTTTGTTGTTTATTAACTTAATTAGCTAATAATCCCTCCCCATTGTTTCTAAATCCACAGTCTCTGCAAGACAAACTGTGAGGATAATCTCATTCTTTATTATGCAGCCATACTTATCTGCACGGTATTTACTCACCCACATCAGTAGTTTATAAATTCACTAATAAGGGCCGACAAATCTGACGCAAAAAATAACTTACAAACACAGCTGGGTTTCTTGGCAGACCACTGATTGTTCTTCTGACAGGTGATGTTCTTCTTTCCCACGAGCTCGAAGGCAGGCAGACACTCAAAGTACAACCTGTCCCCGTGACGAAAACCTGTCCCTTCCCGTTTGCCATAGGCCGGAATTCCAGGATCCCCGCAACTTCCTTGGTCGATCTCTGTGGAGGGAGGCGCACACAAGTTAAAGCAAAGTTAAAATAAAGGTCAAGTAAATATTGTCTTCAAGTTATTTGAATTTTATTGTCAACGTCTAAGCATCTCTCTGTCTCATCCGACTGCAATCGTATCCATTCGATTACTGAGTGATGAATGTTCTCGCCTCTGTTGGGAAGTTGACGTGAGCACTTTTTGACTGGCGCACAAACACATCAGCGCCTTTCTGCACACCCCTCTTTGCAAACTGCATTATCACAATAATGCATCGACCATTCTTTCACTCGCTCGCTCTCTCGACTCTCCCGAAGTTGAAGATTGTGTAAAGAATTGCTGAGGCATCCTATTTAGGCGTCTGAACAGAGAGTGGATAAGCTCATCCATCCAGGTAAAAAAGACAACAGGGCATAACATGACTTTGAGCGGCACCAGGGGCAATTCTTGCCATAGATTTATACTCAGCCCTAATGATGATCATAATTTAGAAGACGTGGTGTTTGGTGCTGTTTGCAGGCATTGCTGTCCTTACATGGCCTCATTTCAGGGACAACACAGCGGTCTTTACATGGGCCGAGGATAAGGGTGAATTTTGAGTGATCCTCAGGGAAGATGTAAGGTCTGACAAGAAAATATACCTCAAACAAAGCTAAGAGTATATGAAATATTAGTCCACGTAGATAGAAAAAAGTCACACACAGAGGCACTTTAGCATAAAGATGATGTACACTTACCATATAGGCCCTTACAACTGAAACACCAGGCAAGGTCAAGCTATTAAACATGAGCGTTTTGAAGTCTGTGAGCACATATAAATGAGACATTTACTATGAAACAGAGAATTAAACAGCACTCAAAAATTATGAAAATGATATATATATATATATATATATATATATATATATATATATATATATATATATATATATATATATATATATATAAAAATAAAAAATTCCCTTCTCACCCACCGCGGGTGGTTCTTATCCTCTGAGCTCGGGTCCTCTACCAGAGGCCTTGGAGCTTGAGGGTCCTGCAGTATCTTGGCTGTGCCAAGGACTGCACATTTCTGGACTGAGATGTCTGATGTTGTTCCTGGGATCTGTTGTAGCCACTGCTCCAGTTTGGGGGTTACTGCCCCGAGGGCCCCGATGACCACAGGCACCACTGTGGTCTTCACCTTCCAGGCCCTCTCCAGTTCTTCCCTGAGGCCCTGGTATTTCTCCAGTTTCTCGTGCTCCTTTTTCCTGATGTTGCAATCACTTGGTATTGCTACATCTACCACAACGGCTTTCCTCTGATTTTTATCCACTACGACAATGTCTGGTTGGTTCGCCATTACCATTTTGTCTGTCTGGATCTGGAAGTCCCACAGAATCTTTGCTCTGGTGTTCTCTACCAGCTTTGGGGGTGTTTCCCACTTTGATCAATATATATATATATATATATATATATATATATATTATATATATATATATATATATATATATATATATATATATATATATAATTCTTATCTGTTGAATCAACCTTCCATCAGCAACTACACTGCAATCTCCAAAGGCCATTCATAACAAAGGAACTCTGCTAGTCAAGGTTTATGGCATGGCTCAGAGACTCATGCAGTAACTTAAAACGCTTTTAAACAACAACACCTCAACCTTGTTTCAGTAAGAGTTGCAGACCTTAGAACAGCTTCCCATTTTAAATAAAAAGCTGCTCAGGAGTCAGAATCGCACTCCTGCTCTACAAATTAATGAGCCCTTAAAGTAGATTTCTTTAAACGGGCTTTCTGCTCTGACAGAGTGTGTTTGTTTTTCTATTTTTACATTTTCTATTTTCCATTACTTATTGGCTTTAAAAACATTTTTCTTCTATTAGCTTCTGATGTCTTATTGTTGGCATTTCTCTTTTGAAAGCATTCTGTTGGATTTATTCATAATTTGTTCATGAACACACTTTAGTTTGAGGTGGTTTTTAAATGTAGCTCTACTAATGAATAAATTAAGTGAAAAATGAGCCCATAATCAAGCCCATGAAAAATGTTAGGACTATATCCTTCACCCAACAGATCACTTTAAAGTCTACTTCTGTTTCAATCAGCTGTAACAAATATAAAGTCAACACGCACTATTTAAGAGGCTGTCAGTAGTCGAAATGCTAATACAGGAGCTAGCGTTGTGAATAAAACATTTGACCAGATGCACAACATAATATTAGTATAGATGGTGTTTAGCTAAAAACGTACAAAGGACAAAATTATTTTTTCCCTAATGTCATACATTTTTCTGCAAAGCATAAATTTGCTTTAAGGTATAAATACATGCCGCTGATTCATGTCACTCCGTCATAAACTTTTGAAGTGGCTGACTCGCCGAGAGACCTGCTTTCTTGCATCAACACCTAATCACGTTTGCAAGCATTACATTTTCAGAAGGAAGGCCAGCGCTGAAGGTGCGTGACCTACGCTAACGTATGTGCACTGATTTGACTGTATTTGCAACTAAACCTGATGATCAGGCTTAAACATACAAGTAATTGAAAAATGCTAATTAGATTTTGGTTGCTCCTATCGAGGAGGTGAAGTGTTCCAGAGTGCTTCTTCCCCCTTCATTAGGCAGAACTCATTGTTTTAATTACACTTTTGTTCAGTATGCTGCTCCACTTTTCCTGTTGTTTTTACTGATAATATACAAACATTTGGACCGGAGGAAAAGGCTTGACGTACGACAGACGTACGCACAAACAAACACTGGTTACAAAAACAGACATAAGCTTATACACATCTGCTTACATGTTAATTTCTATTATATCATGCAGCCAAGACACATAATGGAAATTATGATTGAAAACACTGGAATTAAGCATTGGGGCAAAAAAATAAATTAATAAATAAAAAAAAAAACATCACTTCTAATGAATTAAAGGCCATCTGATTGTGTTTGAGCTCATTAAGGTTCAATGCATTAAACTTGATGCTAGCAATGAATAAAAATCAGTTTATAACTTATTATTGCCAAAGAGTGTTAAACCCAACAGAGATTTTCTGTCAGGTTTTAAGAGATCACTTGGACCTGTGTTGCGTTTGAAGTCCTCCTAAGCCATCATTATATTCTATGAATGTGGCAAATGGAGATCAAAGGCCTTTAATTACCACAATCTTTTATTATTATGCAAAAAGGCTTCAAAAGCCAATGTCTCTCTCTGTTCAATAAGTTTTGGGACCTAAACTCAATCAAGCTTGTTAAATTGAAAGAAAGACAAAACAGGCTTTAGTTATGCAGATTAACTCAGCTGTCTCTCTCCATGAAAAACAGCCAATGCATGAGAAAGAAAAGTAGGTATAGACAATAACTTCTCTCAGAAAAACAGTTCCTTCAAATAGCTCCAAAGTCGAGCCCTATTTGAACTACTTCTCAGTATTTGCAAATCTCCAGCAGAGCTGGTTAGGTATCCCACAGATGGTTTCATAAATTAGCATAAGAACTCAAACTAAGTCCGTACACAGCATATTTATACATGTATTATGTGTGAAAAGTATGGCAGATATTTTCTTTTCTGAGAGTTACTGGACATTGGATGGTGTGTCTGATGTCTGTCGAAATACATTCTTTATTTTTCCTTATCACAAAACCCAACACTAATAGTGTTTGGCCTTTTATGTCTGTCACGTGGCACCGTCTGTAATTTTGTTCTCCTCTGAAGCATCACAGTTGCTGAATAAACCTTCAGCTAAAGTCTTCTAATCTTTCTAGGTATCGACGAGAACTGAAGCTTCAATTTACGTCCCACACCTTGGCCTTGTGTTTTCAAAAGTAGCAGTTTTCATTTGCTTTCATTAGTCACTCAAAACTTCACCAAGAACTTTAAACAACTACAGGTATACTTGATTATTCATAAAGAGCTTTCTTGATCGCCCACAGCAGCACCTTATCAGAAATTTGTGATCAAGTATTTTTCAAGCTTTAGCTGTTGGGACAAAGTTCTCACATTGGATAGATTCTCCTGACAACCCTCACAAACGTCTCACACCAGTTCTGTCTTATATTAAGCACAGCAAAGTGTCACAAGTCCTGCCTTTCTAGAATCAGTAGATAAAGGTAGGATGCAATTAGTTTTCCATTGAATGTATTTAGTCTTAACAGTGGACAATACATATGTAAAGAAAGTCAATTTCAAGTTGCAGAAGATTCCATTTTTAACGCTCATGAATACATTTTGTTCATAAAAAAAACTATTCTGCAGAATTTCTGGCACATCAAATAAGTCTTAAAATTAATCTGAACACATTTTTATTATTTAATGTTGCTAATCAATCACACTGATATCCATTCTTACCCTCAAAAGTCACTTTAAATCCAAGGGAGCCACTGGTGTCATCTGTTTTGAAGTTCAGCCACATCTGGTGACTGGTGCTCACCACCAGGTCTGGCGTTGTCGTACCAGACAAGCTGCAAAATGATTAACACACATTTTGCTTGGTTAGGTCAAATGCACAGTTTAGATGGAATAATACATCAGATCAGTCTTTATTTTGTGAAAGCTATCCATCCATTCATCATCTACACCTGTTCATCATCACAGAGCAACACAAGGGCAGAATAACTTTGCACGTATACATTCATATCCAAAAAACTATTTAGAGAGAACAAATAATCTAAGTGATCCTTCTTTTTTTTCTTCTTTTGAGAAAACAAACTCATGCAAACTCCAATTAGAAGGACACCGGGCTGGGATTCGAACCCACAACTCTCGTACGGCGCTATCCACTGCTCCACCGTGCAAGCTGCAGACTGCATGGAGGAATGGTTATTTTATTACCAAATTGTTGTCACGTTAATAGCTCAAGGACTAAGTGTTTCTGTATTCTTTCAACTCCCGAAGGGGAATATTAAAGCCTGGGTTACGTACAAAACTACTGAACTCTAAAGCTCCAATGAGAAACTCCAACCTGAGAAATTTCAAAGCCTTCATGCAAAACAGCTGGAGACCAGTGGAAAATGAAGGCAAGATCAGTCAATGTCACAGTAGTAATTTAATCCTATTTGAATAGTAATTTCACCCAACTCTAATTAGGAAGCGTATAGCTGCAGAGTAAGTGATTAACGGCTCTAATTTTAATGGTGGAATACAGAGAATAGAGAAATGAGTGGTTGTGTCTGGCAAAGTTGTTTTTGTGTGTCATTTGTATCCTTTTAAAACATTATATTTTTTTTACACGGGGAGAGGGGGAGGGTTGTCAGCATTGTGAGTGGAGCTGGGATAAAATATTTAGTTGTTCCTTTTACTTTTTCAGTTTTGTATTTCAGGAACTAAAGATGAATGGAATAAACGTCCATGTTGCACGACTTGACCCATAAAACTGCACAGAGATAAAAATAAATAAATAAATCTAATTCTGCTAATACTGCTACTCCATTATTCTTCATTTTGACATTCTTAAAGGAACAGTTTGGATTTTCTAAGGTGAGATTCTGTGAGACTGTGTGTAAAAATCTCATATCCACAATGAGTTTGCAAGAAAAAAAAAGAAATCTTCAAATAATTTGGAGGCTAAAAACAGTTACTCTTACTCACATTTTACTTGTGTGCAAAGATGACTAACCTGAGAAAATGTTGTTTGAATGAGCAAAAATCTTCACAAGAACGGATTTCTATCCTCGCTTTTTTTTTGTTGTTGTTTAACTGTTTGCCAGCATAGAGAACAATATTAAACTGCAGAAGCCATTCACACATTTGCAACATTTATCGACTTTCCTGCTCACTTCTAACAATCAGGCAGCCTCAAATATAAAGTGATCTATAAAAAATTTATTAAGGTGGTAAAGTTCCGCACAATTAATAATAACATCCTGTGAAGAGAACATCTGCTCGTGTGAATGCCACACCACTTTATTGTTGCACTGTTTTTCAGCACTGGAAAGAGTTCTGATTGACAATGTTGTGCGGCATCTATGTTTAATACCCCACTGCACCAGGTGCTGATGAAATAAAAGAGAGACTGTGCCAATGAGAGACAAGTGCTAGGGGCAAAGGAAGAAAGTGGGCTCTTGCTGGGCGTGAGGAGGCAGAGAGGAAAACTAATAGCAAGTGCTACGACACAGAACAAAGATGAGGAAAGACAAAAAGACATCTGGCAGAACAGAAATGACTCGTGTCCCAAAGAGCAAAAATGAAAACAAAGGAAAAAAATTAAAGGCAAGAAAGACGAAGGTCAAAGAAGGAGGCACTCACACGTGGAAAATGGTCTTCTGGTCCCCCACGAGCTCGCCGTCTCCCACCGTCAAGGTGTCGTAACCTCTCTCCAGGTCAAAATCCTCAAATGTCAGCTTGATCACCTAGACAACAGCAGAGATATCGCCCAGAGAGGCATAACTGACAGATGCTTGAATGATCTCGAGATCAGGCGCAGAGAAGAGACCTCCTTCCATCTGTGATTCCCGATGCCCCCGTCCATCAATCCATCATTCAAGAGTCTCATTTGAATATTTTTCAGACACATTTCAGTGGACACCTATGATGCAGCTGCGCAACCTGCATATCAAGTTCTACTTTGCCTTACCAATTTTCCTTCTTTTTTGGACAGTTTCTATCAACTTTCTTTGAACCTATGGCCCTGGTTTGGTTTGTACAGATTAAGATTTTGGCATTAAAACTACACATAATTCCTTAGGTATGCTTTTCTACTTCTCATTTTATATATTAATCCTCACCCACTAATCAAACATCTGATGTCTCATCCAAATTCTTCCAAATTTAAAGCAGGAAGTAGTCAATCAGTTTTTGGGCCCATTTTACCAGACGTAAAATGACTTAGAGCAGCATTTACTGACTGAACACACTTTGTAGAATATTTCCTACATATAACATAACCACTGAACATTTCTTTAAAAACTCCACTCTTTTGTTGTTGTTATTGGTTATCACATAAAATCTCTATAAAATACAGACATGACTTGCAACTGGGTTTGCAAGACACAGAACATTTTATAACAAGATACAAAAACAGAAATATTTCTATATTATGCGGTCGATATTGAAGCATAAAAAAACAACTCAGTCCTAAAATGCATCTCTGATAAGCACAAATGAACACATTAATTAACCAACGAAGAAAGCCAGTGATGACAGACAGAATAGCAGAGGTAATAGGTACGATATCACCAAAAAACAGAACAATATTTTGTCTCTTAGCCTAAATTGGGTGCCACTGATTTCTGACAAACTCCTAATATTTTCAGAAGGCTGAGAGAGCAAGGACTAATGAAAAAGCTTATATAAATGCAAATTGCATTCTGTACTATGTTAAACCTTGTGCCTAATGAAAATTGCCAAGGTGGAGAGAAAAGATTGATGATGTGTTCCAAAATAGGTCAGATCGCTCGATAAATAGAGTTTCATACTACAAACTCTTCTCCAGTCTGTCAGCCAACAAGTTAAGTTAAGGGGAGAGAAAAAAAAGCAAAGGGGGGGAACAAACAACAACAACAAAAAAAGAATCTTTGCAACCACACCGTGAGTCTATTATGGGAAATACCTCTATGCAGTTGAAAGGGATCAATAACAAGCGTAAATTTGAAATACTGTTTACTGCCGTATGTTTTTTTTATTCTGTGAACCTCCATGTTGTCAGGACAAATCCTTGAGAGTATTACTCAACAAAAACGCCAAATATTTCGAAAATAGAGTCTCTTTTAGAGGTATTCATATCCCTTCAATTTTTACACACTTTGCCACTTTAATAATTCAAGCTCTAGTGTGTTTTATTGGGTTTTAACGTGACAGTTCAGCCTAAAGAAGTGAAACGTTTCAAGTGAAAGAAAATGTCCTGCCACAGATTCTTAAAAAGATTTAGGTCTGACAAATTAATGTGATTTAAAAGTTGAATCTATAATACATGTATGCTTGTCAGATTTTTGGGTGTACAGTATTTTGAAAAGAAAAACATTTCCTTTTTCTTCCACTTTAGAATTTTGCACTGTTGGTTTAACACATACAATTTTAATGGATATGCGATGCCCTGACATGATAAATGTTGTGGGGTATGAATATTTTTGGTAAGTTCTGTAAAGTCCAAGGAGGACAGTGTTAATGCAGATACAAGCTGTTCAAAAATTCTAACAAAATATTCTTAGAGTTGAACTGCTCGAAGCCAAACACCTTTGTCAACTTCACTGTAAATTTAGATTCATACTGGATTAATGCTTTGATACCAATACAATAACTCCATATTAGTAGCTTGTTAAATAACAAGTCTCTACTTTACAGTCTGTACTTTACATTGCAGAAAATCTTCAATGCTACACTTATCATTCAATTAGTTTTGGAATAAAAAACCAGAGTCCTTGATATTGATGCTTTAATACCTGAAAGACTTCAAAAATAAACTCTCTGCACCTTCAATAGAACTGACCACAACCCGCATTTGTTTCGGTGTCTTGAAACTGAATTTAGGCCTAGAGGAATCATTGTCATGTCCTATTCTGCTCCCTCTGCAGAACCTCAGCTAACACCTCCTCTGGCTGGGTCTGTGGAGATGGACAGAAATAGAAGCTCATTACATCTGTAAACAGAAACAACAGCCTCATTCCATCTTCATCCGAACCAAAGATGTTGCCTAAAATACCAGGTTATGTTTCCGGGTGCAGCCTTTCGGGTATACAGAGTGCGTTTCCATGGTTGCAAACAAAGGTTAGGCATCGGTGGACATATATTGTTTCTGACTTGCATTCCTGCTTTATCTCTGTTCACAAAGCTGCTTTCACTCGTTGCAGTAAAAAAGAAGAAAGGGACAAAAAGCAATTTGTACAACTACGTTGCTCGGTTTTAGAGAGGGGTATTTGGCAGAAGAGCAGCTGAATGGCCTTGAACACAACTCCAAAGTCAATGCTGTGAGAGCATGGTTTCTAAGCATGCTCTTAAAAACCATTATTCTGCTGTCCAGTTCACCCTCTTTGTGCCACCACAGGTAATTCTAACAACCTGCTTATGGCTTTTGTTGGGGCACATCCAGTCATTTTCTCTCGTTTAATTTCTTTGTATCTTACGTTTCAGTCTATCACTCGGCGTGCTGAAAAGCCCCTGAAGTTTCCTGTACCGATTGTCAAAACCCCACAAGGAGTCTTGCGCAGCAGAACGCTGCATCCTCTTTTCAAACAGGTAAGCTGAATTTCACAGCTTCACACACGTTAACATTTTCACAGAAAACAATCAAAAGTCAATTGAAAATCCAAACCGGTTTCAACTCGGATCTCATGTGACGTGAGAAGTACCTTAGACGTGTCAGTTGCTGTGATGATCCAAGTGCAGTTGGCATTGTTGTCGTACTGAACGGGATAATTAGGAGACGTGATGACACCACTGGGTCCTTTTAGCTGACCGCCGCACATTGGCGCTACAAGACAACGGACACAAAGAGGCGAATGTTTTGTTAAAGACCAGTTCAGACACACAGTGTAATCACAGAAATGGTGGTGTTTCATATTGTCACTGCCCAAAATGACAAAAACGTCAGACATCCTCCTATAGACAAACTGTATTTCTGCACATCTGTGTAGGATTGGATTGCATGTTTATATTTAAGACATTACTGATTGCATTTTCTAGAGGATCTACTTTCAACACTGTATTAAAAAAAACTAATTAATCACCAAAGTTGCTCTAGCTCTTAGACTGTGTAACTGATTATGCCTATTGACTTGCACTCTCAATAAATTGGAATATGCATTTCAATCAGACTTGCCTGTCAGTTTATAAAACCTTTTGAAAGGAACCTTGATCCAGGTGCTAAGACATACTTCTATTAAGCCCACATTTCTGTATTGAAAGTTATGTTTTTGCTGGACTAATTTTATTTTATCTGGAAATGTATTGCTGTTAAGCTGTCAATTAACTGAGTAAAGGCTTGAAGACAAGAGTTATTAATCTATATAAATATTTTCACTTAGTGAATTGAGTTACTTCAATAAACGTTCTTTTTAATAATATTCTAATTAAAAACAATGCCTTTCTTAGTAATAAAATGATCTATTTCAAATGTCATGCACTTTCAAAGATGTGGAGTCTGACTAGTGCTAGTCAGCACTAACCAACGAATAGTTAGTGCTGTAACCAATGAATGTTGGACTGTTGTCTTCCCCTTTACTACTTCATTTTCTCTCTTTCCCTTTTTTCAAAGTAACAATGAATTAAGTTTATTTGTGCAGCACATTTCAGCAACAAGGCAGGAAGAAGTGCTTTATGTCAACAAAAAATCAGAAATTCCAATATATTTTACTAAGATTTCATGTGATAAACAATAGAAAGTCGCAAAAGTACAAAGTGGAAGTCCTTTTTGAAGTTATAATTAAGAAAATCTAAAAAGTCTGTCCTAATCAGATGAGCCTTTGCCACATGGCTGCTCTTGTCTGACCTCTTGTCTGGCTTTAATGAAAAAGTGAGAAGAAAAAAACTTATTGTTAAGAAAATTATCAGAACTTCTACTTGGAGTTTGCAACAAGTCATTTAGGGAACAGAGCAAACCTATGACAAAACATTTTAGCCAACATGCAAAATGTTTGGCACAAGACTAACACCAAACATCACTTTAATACAATGTGGTAGCCACTATGCACTAAACATATTTCTCTGTGAACATTACATAAACCTTGATTATAACTTCATAACAAAGGAAGCAGATTGCTTGGAAATCAAGATCCACTCAACTCATGGAAAGTCAGTAAAAAGTTTTTAATGACCTTATTCCACCTGTCTATATTTAAAATGTAACCTAATCAACAGGGAAAGGAAACAGTATAAGTCTCCCTTTAAATATTCGCAGTGAGGTGAGGAATTAGCAAATCAGGCTTAAAAAGACACAAGGTGACTTTTCTTAGGGAGAGCCGAGGGCATCAGCATGGTGGAACAGTTAAAAAAACAACAACATTTAATTAAAAACAAGACTTTAGGAAGTCCTCTGCCTGTATGTCACATACGCATTATTTGGAAATACCTGAGCTTTAAAACACAAGTTTGATAAATTGTTTGAAAGAAGTCTTTAGGGTGTTAAAGAACCACAAATTACTTGAATGCAAAATCCTCATATCACCAATGTGAACCTGTTTACATCTAAATCTACCTGGCAAATTTAGGAGCAAATCATGCAACTGCAAATACTGTTGATAATTAGAACTGGTTTAAAAATGTATAGCAAGAAAGTTAAGCTTGTTATTTGCTTCTTTGTTTTTTTGGTCCTATACACCTTTAGCAGGGGTCTGTTGGTAGGGAAGAAAATAAGTAAGATTGAAGAGCTAAATAACATATAATTGAAATTGGAAATATGGACCTTATGCCAAGAAATCAATTTGTAAATACTTTATCCCAAAGTGTTAATGATAGCCGAATTAAATGTAATGATGACTGATGCTAATTTAAGATACTCTAATTGCTCCCTGAGAATGTTTCATCTTTATCTAAGCATTGTGAGTCTGATTAAAGGCGCAGCATGAAAGGGTTCATAATGGATTGCTGATTGCTGAAAGAAGACATTTGTCAGGACAAATCTCACCCACATTATGGATGTTGTTGGTAGAAAACTGTCAGTACAAGATGTTATGCTTCACTATGTCACAAACGTATCGTCTGAAATGCAGGTGACAAGACTGCAGATGGAACCAAACCTAATTAGCACCACATTTCCAACAGCCCTTCTAAGAAGTCAAATTTGTTTAGTGGATACTCCAGTGTAGACCAGTTGTACCAAACTTAGAAAATCAGTGACAGCTCTCGCAGTCAAAGCAAAAACCATCGCTGTTGTTGACAAAAATATAGAAATAAAACTTTTGCTAAATTATTGCGATTGCCATAAAATGCTTTTTGATTTTCTGGGATTTTTTTTTTTTGGGACATCATAAGTTTCCTAATAATTTTGCTTCTAAGGATTTAAACTCAAATTCATTTAGTGAGTAAGTAGCTATAAACTATTTTGTTTGACAGCTTATCATTCAATTATCTTTCTCCATTAAATCTGTTTGCCTGCTCTGTAGAGAAATGGTTCACTTTCACATCTAATCAGCAATTTATAATTCTTTGAACATCCTAATATAGTGAGCTGTTTTATTTCATTTATTATTTTTTTTATTAAACTACCTGTTAAAGTTTTATTAGAGTTCTCAAACCCTTAAAGTAGAGAACAGAAATCTCTACCTCAAGTTAGAGAAAGAATGAAATATAAATAACTTTGCAGATTCTATTTTCTTTCTCCGTGCCTGAAAATTTCTTCTTTTTTTTATTTTTTAAATCAAATGCCATCTTTTTTCTGACTGTGCAGGAACACTCCGGAATGTCTTTTGAGCTACCGAGTTTACCATTACGGTAAAGCAATCTATTGATGAATCCATAATACTGTTTTAGAAAGAATGCACTCAACACCAGATACTTAAAAACTGCACAGATGTCAAAAAGCTCAAAATTTCAATAAATCGTCTATTACCAAAAGGTTATAAGGAGAAACGACATGATTGATGGGCATGGACAATGCATGCATGGCTAAACAACAGAAGCAGAATAATGCTGAGAAAAGGTCAAAGTCGGGCCACTCATAAACTTGTGAGAACTCCATAGAGAGAAGAAAAGGAAGTGTACTACAGTCCCACACAAAATAACAGCAGCCTTATAAGCAAACACGGGCTGAGCACCTCGGTGCAGAAGAATGAATAGAGGTCAAATTCAGCCCGCTTGCATTACATACGTGCATAGACACGACATGTCAAAGCTTACCTCTGCAGATGGGCCGGTCATCACTCCAGCCCACATAGCTGTCTGTCACTCGGAGGCAGCTGATGCTCTTTGAGCCTTGCAGCTCGTAACCCTCATCGCAGGAGAAATGCACTGTCGCTCCTCGCCTGCAGTCAGCGAAAGCACAGAAAATAAATGAGCTAAAATGTTGGAGAACCAGGAAAACATATTTACTGATAATACAAAAAAAAAAAAAAAGTATGTATGTATATTTTCTTAGCCCTACTGGCTTTGATTTAAAAACAAAATGACACAAATACTGGATACAGATGATGCCCATTTGTCTCCGTTACAGGTGACCACTGATACAGACAGTTGCTTTAACAGGAAACAAGGCTTCATTGCCCCTAAGGCAATATTACTGTCTCCCAGAGGGAAGCTATTGCTGTGCTGTGGCTAAAATAGGAGGGGACCTGAATCTGCATACACATTTGAGTCATTTGGTTTGCTTCTCATGAGGAAATGTCTGGCACTGGAGCACATTTTTAAATAAACACCAGGAGGTTGCAAAGCCAGATGAGCTATCAAAAGAAATGTTGCTTCTTTCTTGTTTCAGCCATATTAATTTAAATGAAAGGCAAAACTAAATTATCTGATGCTGTTAGTGTTCCTCTTGTTTACCTGAAGTCAGAGCCTTTTCTTTTTCCCCGATCCGGAATCCCAGGATCTGGACACATGTTGTGTCCTTGAGCTACACCCATTTGAGACACTATTGACAGAGAACAAACAAAAAAAGTATTGATTGTTCAGCAGGTCAAGGACAAAGTATTTATTTTCCTTAAATCCTGTGCCAAATGTTACAAAAATAACATACTGCAGAATGCATGGTTCGTTTTACACTAAATGCTTAACCACTAAAAAAATATTCTCCATAAGGTAAATGTGATTAAATGAATGTCAGTTTTTTGTTTTTTTTATTTTTATGGTTTGCATTTTAGAATTCAAGTTTTTATACATGCATCTTCTGTTTTGTTTGTCCACTATGTTTTTTTATTTCTTTTGCCAGTATAGGTTCACTTTCTTTGTGATTAAAATGTAGAAGTTTTATGTATTTATGTATTTTAAAAAAACTGGGAAAGAAATCAAATCAAACATCTCGATAATTGCTTATCTATCTACAGACAAGTTTCTTCAAAAAAAAAATGTTTCTTCAACCACAATCTCTAAATCTCTGTTTAATCATGTCATTGAGGGCAAAACAGTGAAGTTTCAGTGTCAAGAGGGGTCAGGTAAACTTGGCAAAGTGGGTAAGCCCTGACTGACTGCCAGGGGTCAGAGTTCTGCAGGGTCCAATCAATGGGACACCTGCTCTCTGGCCGGAGTCGCAGACTAATGCGAGACTGCTATAAATTCAAAACAAGGCTCGGCAGTGTCAGCAGAGCTTCCCAGTGCTAAAATATGTAATAAACTCTGAATAAATAAAGCTGGAAGAAAGCTGTTTATTGAATTTACTTCAAGCTTTTCTGGGGAGAAAAAAAAAACACATTTTGAGAATTTTTAAAAGAACATAATTGTGAACTATTACAGCGCATTTAAAGAAAAAAGACAATAATTAAAGCTTGAAGGCTGGATTTGTAAATATACTAGATCCTGATAGATCTAACTGCATATTTACAAAGGTGCTGTGCCTTCAGTAATGTCCCTCTTAGTGCAATTATGTGACTCCTTTTGTTTAATTTTTCACAGAATAGCAGCACTAAATTACTGAATCTTGTATGTGCTTTTGTTGAATTAGTATTGATGTTTTTTTTTTTTCAAAAGAATTAAAGATGGGCTTCTAAACTTTGTGCTGTACAATTTACAGCCAAAAGCAGCATTATTTAGCAATAAAAAAATATCAATACAAAATGCAAAAGAATATTTGTTCACCTGTCTTCACAGACACACACACACTTGAGTGACATCCCAGTTTTAATCCAAAGGCTTTAATATGACTTCAGCCTACCCATTTTGCTGCTATACCAGCTTCAGCGTTTCCTGGAAGGCTTTTCATAAGGTTTAGGATTATGTTTATTGGATTTCTTTCCACCTCGCCGTCCCCCCATTTTTTCAGGAGCACATTTTTGAGGTTGATGTCAAACAAGAAGGCTTGGCTTCCAGGCTCTGCTTCAACTCATCCCAAACGTTTGGTCCGTCTAGTAGAGGTCAGTCGTGTTCCTCCACAGCAGACTTGTGCATCCTCGCCTTCGTGAGCCTCGCTTTGTGAACTGCTGTGCAGTCATGTTGAAACAGGAGGGCTCCATCCTCGACACGTTCATCCAATGTTGGGAATATGAAAGCGACAAATATCTATAGACGCAGTCTCCATGCTTTAAGGTTTGACTGCACAGGCCTGTCGTCATGGATGTGACTGAAACCCTTGAATTTAATCATTTTGCCGATTCCCAATACATTTGGACGTATAGGATGTATGTGTGAAAAAAGTCAAATGACTATCATTGCAACTTTTAAGTGACATTATTACTTTACAGAAGGAAGCATCCATTAATGCTACCTGAAACAAAACTACCACTTCTTCACATGTCTTCATATTCTTCACTGAGACTATTACAGTACTGATTGACTCAGTTTATCCATTAAAGAACTTGCTCACAATTTAAAGAGATTGCTTTGAGATCATCAACGTACAGTCTTCTATTTGATATACAGTAGAAGTACTCTTTTTCTTTTAATTTTATTTGAGCCAATGAGGATATCTGGAATGCCTCACAAGGTAATTGAGTTTATATGAGGGAAGCTCAGTGTCATTAAATCACACGCTGCTGTTCGGGATCTGCTCTGATTTGGCCTGTTCCTTCTACACCTCTTGGCCTATTAAAGTAATGAGCTGCTTGCACCTGTGTTTGAAGATTAGCACAAATTTGGGGTTTCACCTGTTCTACTGGATACTCCCACAGGCACTAATTATGATTCGCAAACAGTCACGAATTTACATGTCTGCAAATGTATCCCATAAAAAAAAATAAAAGTGTAATTTATTGGTAAAAAAAATACCTCCTGCATTGTAAATCGGTAGATATGATGATAAAATATCAAAATATACAAACAGTATACATAAAAAAATAAAATCTGAGTTTTACAGTAGCAACTGGAGAAAATAAAAATCAACACAACAAAAGGAGCTTTCCAGACAGAAGTGTCCAAAGAGACATCTTCTAGTATTTTCAGCTTGCAACTTTGTGTAGTTGTGGATGACCTAGTCCTCTCAGTCTGTTACTGTTCACATGTTTAGATATTGCTGAATGAAATTAATGCTAAACTGAGAGGACAAGAGAGGTGTAAAAATAGCAACGGAGACAATTATTGCTGTCTTTTCACAGGTACGAGTGTGTATTTAAACATCATCACTGTTTTTAACTGACTTTGATGCATAATGGGTACTTTAAAAGAATAAGGAGCAAAGACAAAAACTTTTGACTTTGTAGTGATCGAATTCCAGGCACTTGAATCTATTTTAAGAGCAACAAAATATTTTGTGGCGACGTTTTTCCATTTTAATGCTTTCTTATCAACTTACATTGAACATATGAATTGATCTTTGTCAAATCCAACATTTGGCAAAGATTTGAATCAAAATTGCAAATGGCAACCAACCTATAAAAAGATCAAACATGAGCTGGTTATTCGCATTACAGCCACAGTTTTCAATCTGCTAACATTTTATATCAGATCCATGCTACAGGTTAAGCTTTTGCTATTGAGATGCCAGAAAAAGCACCAAAGTGAAAGGCATCCACAGCATCTTATTACCCCGTTCTTCTACCTATCGCTGCGCACTGTCTGTCAGCTGGATGAGTGACACTTTTTTTCTTGCTCAAACGGAAGCAAAATTTGGCTTTTGGAAATATTTCTGGCTGTGAAAAAACAGTCATGGTATGGAAAAGAAAGGAGCAACAGCTATTGCTCTCATTACCATAATGTTACTCGAAAATTAAGCTTTGCATGCAGATTTGTTACGAAGCAGGTGGTAAAGTGGCAATAAGCTGGTTACTCAAGCAGATAGCTCCACTAATTAGCTTAAAATATGCAAGCACTCGGATGATGTTATGATCCATCCTAAGGGTTAAACTAGGATGGATCATAGTGTGATATATACAGTACAGACAAAAAGTTTGGACACAACCTTCTCATTCAATGGGTTTTCTTTATTTTCATGACTATTTATAAGGCAATAAAACCACTTATTAACCTGACAGGGCACACCTATGAAGTGAAAAACCATTCCAGGTGACAAACTCTTGAAGCTCATCAAGAGAATGCAGTAATCACAGCAAAAGGTTGCGACTTTGAAGAAACTACAATATAAGACATATTTTCAGTTGTTTTACACTTTTTTGTTTAGTACATATTTCAACATGTGTTAATTCATAGTTTGATGCCTTCAGTGTGAATCTACAATGTCAATAGTCATGAGAATAAATTATATATATATATACTTTTAGCTTTATTTCACTCATCTAAAGCAATGTCAATGCTGCCACCCTTCTCCATGTGTTGGGTGAGGCAAAAACTCTGAAATCCTAAGTTAACTTCCATTAATCAAGATCTGTCAAAGTTACAGTATAAGTGCTGAGAATAAAACAGTATTGCCATGGCAAACCTATATATATAGAACAGCTGACAAATACGTACATAAGTACGTTTTGTTCCGGGAGGTGCAAATGTGCAGCGAAACTCTTGTACAGATCAGTGAAGCAAACTATGATTTTTCTAAAATCGTTGATTTTGATTCATTTTGATGAAGTGGACCACGACACTGGGCATCGAAGGTAAAAAAAAAAATAAAAAAATAAATGAATAAACAAAGATCTGGGTAGAAAGATTGCCTTGAGAAAGAGCTCACATCCACGTGGATGGAGGACAACTGTGATAGAAATACAGTCAGATTAAATTATTTCAAAATATAAAAAGTAAGACTTATAACTTACACACTGATATTTTATGGTGGTTGTCTTTGCTTGGCAACATCTTCACACCTCTAGATTTGAGTTCAGTCATCTTTTTCACTGTTGACAAAACACAGCACAGACACAAAGCATAAAAAGAGGAGTTTATAATGACACCAGTATAGTCATCTAGGAGCTTAATGACTGCAGCACATAACTTCCATGCTGCTGATTATAGCACTACCCACTGAGCTATGTTTACATCGATTTGGGGAAAGTAATTTATTAAGCAGCTAAGCAGCTGGATCATTGTCAAAATGTGCAAAATAGTAAAAAGGTTTATGTTTAGAATGATGGTGTTGTTTATTTTGATTTATAAGAATAAAGAATTTAGACTGAGGAAGAAATCTCAACAATCTGAAACGTCTTCATTCCTGTGGAGTCCTTGAGGAAAACATTTTTATTCAGATAATATGATTAATGAAGGAACTGTACAAACAAAGGATGTGGTTTAAGTAGTGGAGCCTTGTGTTGGCAGCAGAGAGAATTAAAGCGAAGTCATGATGGTATAAAAAGCTAACATTTATTCCTCAGTTTAAAAAAAAAAAAATATATATATATATATATATATATATATATATATATATATATATATATATATATATATATATCTTCTGCATTATCAAGGACCCAAATAAACTGTTTTGTCTCTTTGTGACAGTGGAATTAAGGATTATTTTTTGAAATGACAACCTTTGTTCTGTTTTGTATTTGGGGTTTTCCTTGTTCAAAGATAAATGAGTCAAAAAGTATTTTTAAGATGGTTGTGACAAAAGAAAAACAATTAAAACAATGTGCTCTCTTAACGAAACAAATAAATAAAATAAAAACAGCTTGTTCCTTGTATTTGGTGTCTAAACTGACAACAAATTCTGGTTCTAAAGCAATGTGCCAGCTTTCTGACATCGTTATTGACACATAAAAATGAATCTTGCGATCAAGCTGATTTCGGTGTTCAGATGATTAAAGAATGGATTTGAAGAACAAGGTAGTTTGAAAGAAGTTTTATGATATAAATATAGCCGCTTATAAATCATTGAATTGTTAAATCCTGTTTTTCTTTTTCTTCTTCTACTTTCTAAGCACACCATGGGTAAATTAAAAGAATCTCCTATCAGTTCTCTGTTAGAATCTGATCTTGGTCAACATTTATCAAACACCGAACCTGCAATTGAATAAGATTATATTTTACATTCTGGGCATTTCTCCTTTTTTATTTTGTAATTTTCACAGTACTCCCCCCGCTTCCAATTATCTTGCCGGTGGATGGCTGGAGGTAAAATCCTCACATATGACCATTTTCGTAGAAGATCTAATCCTTTTTCAGAGCTCATCCCCTCTTAGAGGTGCCCCCTGTGCTGCTAACAGTTATGAGGAAGAAAATGGATGCCCGTTGCAAAAGAAAGGTTTAGCGGGTGTGTGTGTGTGTGTGTGTGTGTGTGTGTTTGTGCGTGTCGATTCTGCATGTGTGCGTGTTTGGGTGTTTCTGCACAAAAGTAATTGGCTCAGAAGTGAGGATCTTGCCATCTTTTCAGAGCAATGTTGAGTCCTCTGCCAATACAGAAAACGTGCTTTGCTTCTTCTTCTACCTAAAAATGCTCAGAATTGGTAAATCGGCAACAGTTCCACGTGAACGAGAAAACCATTTTACAGACATTACCCAGCAAAGTTGTCACTAACCCTAGTTATGCTATTTGTAGATTTATCCAATAAACTTATGTTTATTTTTTTAAACTTCTAATCAAAATGTGAAATATTTTTACCGTTAACCCTTTGATAAACATTTACTAAACCAGAAATAAGGTTAAAGGTCATGACTAAAATTCTGACAACTTGAGTCAGAATTAGTATTTTTGGTTTTAACAAAAGTTGGAAATCAGATAGTAAAATTTTGTGCATCTATGTATAATATTAAAAAAGTTATAACGAAGGTGAGCACAGTACACGCAGTTACCAATATGTCCATAATACTTTTTGATGTTCTGTTAATGCATCTCTTTGTCTTACCCTGGTACTGGGCGCTGAAACCTCTCAACCTGTGGTTGCCGTCTGACGTAAAGTGAAGTCGAAGCCAGTTCTTGCTGCTGATGATAGGCGAGGGAAGGTTGGGACCAGTAAACCTGCAAAATGAAAAACAGAGACGCAGAAAATCATCAAGAAGTCTGTTAACCACAATTATCAGGTTACAGCAACACCGTCATCGTCTTCCTACATAAATTAAATGGTAAATTGAAGATATGAATCAAAGTTCCCCGTGTGTCTATCAATACATCCTACCTGAGCTCAGACACTCAGACAAATCTAACAAGCTTCTCTTGCTCAATATGTTATGTATTATTTTCCATTCAATCTTCTACTACTTGACACTGGGGATGCTTGTGCTTTGCTTTAGTGGCATATGGCATTTATGTAATCCATTATGTTTTGCATAAAATCAAGCCTAATGACACCCAATATCTCATAGCACTTGGCAGAAACTGCCAGTTTTCCCTAGTGATTGCCTTGTTTGTTTTTCTTAATTACACAAAAACTTGAAAATGAATGCATCCACAACTTAAGAGGTGGTAATGGGGTACTCCTAGAAGAGCTATCAAAGTGAATGTTTTGGTGCTTAAGAGGAAATGTAACATTAGCAACTTTTAATCAAGTTACGATCCCAACATTAAAAAGAACTAAGGCAAACCACTACCGACTTTTGAAGAAAAAAAAACAATTTATTTAATTGCTTTGGAGAAGCAATGGTGAATTTTACACTTAAACTGCCTCTTCATCTGTATTTTAATGAATTATTTTGCACATCATGCCCTTGTTCTGTTGTTGGAGCCAAAGTCATTTGGAGACACATCACGTTTTATCTTAAAATGCAGAAAAAACAAGCATGCAGCCACATTTTTCTGTGAACACATATTTTGTGTTCACAGAAAAAAATTGAGATGCATTTGTCTCGATGTGCAAATTACATTTTTCTTGATCTTATTTAACTTATTTAACTATTCATCTATACAACTAGAGAGGACATCTTGTAAGAAACATTCTTTTAACTGTATTATTTGCTTACACTAGTGGGTGCCCATGTTAACCAAGGTTACATTGAATACTTGCAGTATAAGATGTTAGATTTTTCATTGATGCCAGAATGGTAACCATGGGAGGAATATATAACACTTGAGATTGTTGAAATAACTCACTCTTCGTGTACATGTGCTCAGTTTGTTAAATAGAAATGTGACGACCCACTTTTCTCAGAACAGATTTTTCGTCAAAAAGTGACAGATGGCCCCAGGTGAAAACAAACAAACAAACAAACAAAACCAAACAATGCAAAGAAAAGCACACAGGTCGGATTCATCTTATGCCATTAAATATTTTCTTACTAGGAGTGCTTTATGTTTCAAACATGCTGGAAATAAATTGTTCCATCATTTGAAAAAAAAAATGTCTTTCTTATTAGTAATTTCAAGGTGAAAAAGGGTTAAGGACAACCGAGAGAGTCCTCAAAGCTACAGGCATGTCTCCTCTTGAGGAGTGAACTATAGGACTTGCTCTAAACACTGTAGAGCTTATTAAATATTGGCAGCAGGTGGGTCTGAGTGCATCCGCTCACAGTGAAGACTTCTAAATGAAGGCCTTGTTACAAAAAAGTGCACAAACACAGCTTCTGTTCAATAAAGATGTCAAGGACGAACTGTACTTCTGCAGTGCGCACAGAACTTTTATCAGCTTCACTGCATGATGTGTCATTTTTCTGATTGTTTGGGATTTCTACAATAGATAAAGTTTTCACCACAAAATAAAAGGCCAGTGTTTTTGTTCTTATTCTTATGTAAAGAATAACCACGCCACAATGTGGCTTGATATGAAAAGAGCTATGGTTCATACTCAATGTTCACATAAGTAGTTGTCTTTTACATCCATATCAGTACACACCAAACAAAATGTTAAAGAAAAAAACAGTGTAAAACGTGAAATGAGCCTTCATTTGCAAATGCAGGAGTATGACTTGAACAGGGTGATCCACCCAATTTTCTTGAACAAATGGCCGGGTCACAACAGAGTCATGAAGCAGTAAAGTTAATAATGTGAAATTAATTGGAATCTTGTTGGCAGAGAAGATGTAGATAAATACTGATTCCTAAGGCAAACTCTAGATGATAAAAAGAGTTAAGGATGAAACAAATATTGATACATCTCAGATGAAGAGAGCTCAGTGTTTAATTTTCTTCTTCATTTCTTGCTTTTTCCTGCTAAATTTCAAGCTCATTGTTCAGGCGAACTTTAGATACATACACAGTAGCTAGAGCTACTGTGTATGTAGGTCTAACCACACAACATGCATTTTCACTCTGCCAACTGTGACGTCCTTCAAAAGTTGCTAATGGACTTTTCCCCTCCACGCCAAACTGTCCGCTATCCTACATTATTGAAGGATATCCTTAACTCAATCTGGAAAAAAAAAAAAACACCCGCTGTCATTTGTGCCCAAAGTAAGCAAGAGAAGCGGATGCAAATGCATAGGCATCCATTAAACTGACTGACTAAACTGCACAAGCACCAATAAAATTTCCATTTAATTTGACATAAATTAACTTCCGACTCATTGGAAGGATTTTAGACAAACCACCCTCGTCCTGTTTTACAAACTTTATAGATGTAAGTGTCCATTTTCTAGTTTATATTATGCATTTCATGACTGCTATTCTCCATTCAAAGGTTAGGAGGTCAAATTATTCTATGCATAATCAGCAAAGGCCAGAGTTGAGGAGCCAAAGATCATCGGCTCCAAATCAAGATCAAAGTCTTTCAAAGTTTTTTTTTTTTTTTTATATATATAGTTTCATTTTAATATACCATGTGATGAAGAGACATAGATTTGTGTGTGGGTGTTTTGCTTGGGCTTAAAAGAAAGAGAGGCAGTTTCTTTGTAAAGAACATTCCCAATAATTGCTCTCACTTAGGGAGATCAATCAGAGCTCTGCTCAGTATGCAGAAACTGATGCTTGCAGCAGACCTCAGGGTCACAGTGACTTTAAAGCCAAAACTTTCAGCATTTTAATGAGATCATATGAATTACCGTAAACGAAAATGTTCAAACCACCACACCTATGGCAACAGTTAGTGTAATAAAAGACACTCTGCTTTTTACTCTTTCTTTCAAACTATTTTTCCCTGAGATAACATTGCTTCCTTATGAGGCAAAGCGACGACTTGAAAGCCCAGAATGGCAATGTTAAGGAAATGGACAAGTTGCTGTGACCTTCAGATGTAGCCATGGAAAGCACAAAGGAGTTTAAAGAAACCACTTCTGCGACAAACGTGAAACCCAAATCATTATTACTTTAACAATATATACACATATATTATCCAAGTGATCAATAAAAGCCTTCACTCACTCGAGAGGATGAGGCCAAAATACAACAAGAGGCCTAGAGGGCAATTATGTCTCATGAGTTGCTTTTTTTTTTTTCCTGAAATGAAGTGCAGAGTAGAAAAAAAAAAAAAAGAAATGTTACAGACCCTTCAGAGCCAACATGTCTACTCCAACCATACGCTCCCTGGTTCGACGGAGCCAATATGTCTCTTCTTCCTCCTCTTTCACTTCTCATGTGTTATTCATGGGCAGACCTTTGGCCTCATCAGAAGAAGTTGTTAAATCTTCTGAGAGACTCCTTTCTTCCTCTTCCCACAAAACATCTCCTGGCCTCAAAGAACATATAATAGGACACTGATTAAAGGATATTTCCTTTTGCGAAGAACGCGATTTTGGGAAGAACACTTTTCATCTTTTCTCCCACTCTTGTACTCCATTTTAAAAGTTCTTGCTTGTCTGTTATCATTTTTCATCACCCTCTAAAAGGCTCCCTGCGGTCACAAAAATGTATCAGTGAAAAGCGGCTATCTAAAAACCGCAAGCTTTGTTCGCCAGGGCTTGAAATAACCTGGAATGTAAAAAGCCTGATCGATCAAGCATCCTTAAGTCCACAACCAGATGCTTTATATCCAGTACTTGGGCTACATATTTAAAGACAGCAACGACATGAGGGTAAAAGTGCTTTGATCAAGCATTTACTCTGTCAAATTGCTTGGAGCACGTATATGACACACAAAAAAAAGAAAGCTTGAAAGCTACTGCGGATGTTTTATTTTCTAGGTAAATTCATAGTTAGTGGTATGGATATTAGGACTCCAAGACTGACTTCTATTTCAGATATTTTAAGGAAATGCTGTTGCCTTGGATGAAATTTCACTTTTTCCATTTAATTAATTTTCTTTCCTCTTCACTGAATAAGAAAAAAAAGACACATTTTCAGTGAAGTGGTAAAGTACGTTAAAAACTCAAGATCAGTCAAGGCTGATTGCACTGGAATTACACAAACTTACTATCCAAAACGCAATTTTATTCTTCACTTTTACGATATAAGTTTTACCTCGTGCCAGAAAACCTACATGATCCCTTGCAGGAAAGAAATACCTACTCAAGTAAAATCCTATTTTTTGGGCTTATTTGTTTTTTTTAGGTTTCAGAAAAAAAAATAAATAAATAAATCAAGACTGTACAAAGTGAGAAATAAAAATTTACTAAGGGTCTATTTAGTTATTTCAATAATTGGAAAGAAAGAAAAATTTCAAACAAATGAATAAATACATTTATCATAACTACATAAATACATGAGTTGGTGTGCTGTGTGAATTCTATGCAGATATTGCAGGAAAAAAGAAGCTTGTAAAATCTAGCATTTCAAGATCAATCATTTTCTACAGTCATTTTTCATTTAGGTCAATTTTATTTTTTATTTTTTTTATCCTTCTCTGTGAAATTGGGAATACATTCAGCATAAAATAATACAAATGCACTTCAGAGTCCATAATAAAAAATAAAAAAAGCTAAAATCTTATTTTCAAAGCTGTTCTGATTTGACTAAACTCAAAACAATGTATAATGATACATCACCTGTTAGTCACAAGTCATTGCTCATAAAGGATTGGTGTGCCACTAAATGAAAAAAAAAACTAAAACTAAAGAAAAACATTGAGTCAATTTCTTAGAATATTAAATCTGTAAAAAAATTCAGTTAAACTGTTTCATTCTAACCAAAAAGTGGAATGATCAAGGACTTAATCAGAATAAAATCACTCAGTAAATAAAAGAAACACGCAACAAAGCTAGAAAAAGACCTTAACAAATACAAATTTATGAGAGCTGATGAAGAAATTATACACTCCTAATATCGTGGATCACCTTCGCAGTTGAAGTACACACTATTTCCTCAGTTTCTTTTTTGTTAATTTCCGTCAAATCCATCACACACCCTGCATCATTGACCGTTGTCACCTCCCAAGCTGATAAACATGGTAAACACACCAATAATCGGGTGACGCTATAAAACAATGAACGTGTCTCTCTGTAATCACAGGCAGGATTCAATACGTGGTTAACGGAGAAAAAAAACAAACGCAAATGAGCTTCCAAGGTCATACTTAAAAGCAGCTGTGATAAGCGAGTGTTCCATGTAGATCTATCAAACACAACAATAAACAAACTCCAATAATATCCCGGGGCTGATTACAGGGACATTACAATTCTCTGCTTCAGGAGGCATAAGATATAAAGAGACAGAAAAGGGCTCCAAAGGAACCATCAATGTGTGGCTAGGGAAGGCAGCTAACACAAATGGCAATGAAATGGAAGAAATACCATCATTCTCAACAACTACTTTTGAATTATTTAGTTGGATTTAGGATTTGGCTCTAAACAAAGCCGTCTCCCCACGAGTGTCAATGAATAAATCCGGTAACAGCTCCAGCATTTAACCATGTCACCGTTACTGCTCATCTCGCGAGTCATGTTCGGTGAAGCATGCAAAACAACGTGCGAGAAGAAAACCGTAAAACAAATGAAATGCTGAAACTTCTCAAAACAGGATTTCATACAGTTGTTTTGGTGACATTAATAATTTCAGAATCTGTCAGTTTATGTTTGGTATTCATACAATGTTGGGAATTTTGCATCCTCGTCTTCTCCGTGTTTTTATTTGTGTTGCTCTGTGACTGGTGTTCAGGAGCAGGGGCTTTCTCAAAGTGACTCTCAGATGATGCAGTATGCGAGGAGACAGGTGAAACCATGCTAATGATATTGAACCTGGCAAAACTGTCACATCCTCCCAAACACACACACGGCTCGTTGTATTCCCCCGACGTCTCGGCATCCCTAAATAAGTACATCGGTACGTTTGGCGTCAAGCTTTTGAAGTATCTGTGTTTTGATTTATTTCTGCATGATTTTGATTAAGTCTTTATAAACGACATATGAGATACTTGGGATTCTGTGTTTATTAAAAGAGAAACTTAGAGCTTTGTTCATTCGAGCACATAGATGTCAGAATTTTCTTTCGAACTGTCCTCGACTTCAGTCGGCCCTCCCACATTAAGACATTTTAATGGAGACAGAATCGATTCAGCCTTCCTGCTTTGAACTCACTGCTAATGATTCAAGATTTAATTTGCCCATGTTACCTTTCGTCTATGTCAGTATCATTACGTGGTGTTTATTCATAACCACTTCATTCCTACCGCTTTGAATAACAAGAGTAAAAAGCCAAGTTGTTAACTCTGCAGGCATCCATAAACTGCTCCCACCAAGGGCAGGGTTTACTCAGACGTTGCTGTGGAGAGGTCGCGGGCGTGCGCCCCTGTCTGTTTTCCTGTATTCTGCCAAAGCTCTAAGTGATCATTATGTCTGTCATATCGAGCTTCTCCTTGACACCTTAAAAGCTTGCATTGCCTCACGCGTGCCGGGTTCATCAAGGAATTTCTACGGTGATGTGTTCTGTTATTGATAAAGTGCATAGGACAATGACGGGACACTTTCTCAAAAACCTGGTAAAGATTCAGCAACTCTTTTTATATTGCGGTTTCTTCATTTGTTCTATGTTGCAAAATTGAGAATAGAAAATGTCAACTTTGTCAGCAGAGGTAACCAAAAGGTATTTAATTCTCTCTCTGTTGCCATATGATGTGACTCAAATTCAGGCCTATTTGTTTTTTTAATTTATTTTATGAATTACAAATAATAACATTTTCTTATACCGTCTGCATCCATTTATCATGTTCAACAATTGTTTTCTTAGAACCAAACCGAAATTGCAGACCTCTCTCGGCAACACAGAAAATCTACAAATTACTTCTTTACAATACACATTAAATTACTCCTTAATTTAGCCATTTATGCACGATAAAGGAACCTTAATATCCCTTTTAGTGACTGATGATTAATAATTTGTATTAGGACGAGTGGATGACTCACAACATGCAAGAGAGTGACTTTTGTGAAATGCATTCAGATTCCTGTTACCTGTACAAACATATGAGTTTTTTAAAAAGCAACAGCCAAAAGAAAAGAGAACATACTTTTGTAGAAAGCAACATTTGATTTATTTTTTTTTTCTCAAAACTTCTAGCGACTTTTGTGTTTCTCTTGGTGAAACAGGAAAAAAAAAAGCAGAGTCATCTTCCTGCAGCGTTGCACTGTATGTTGCAAAATATTCACTGGAAATATTTTTGACCCATGTTTTGAACATTTTAAGTGCATCTCCGTGGTGGGCAGGACTGAACTGAAGTGCACCAAACAGGTGCAGTCGAAATGAAAAGAATAGATCACATTTAGAATGAGACAAGATGTCAACCAAACATCACTGTACTTCAGTTCTTCATCTTAAAGAAGTATGCATAAATTATTAGCACAATATTCCATATGTTTATCGCTGGATGTTTATCGTACAGAGAGCAGAGTCTCTGTACTATATGGCTGGATACAGTGCAAAGGTAAGATGATTGTGTTTGCAGGAACAAAATGCAACAACTATAAAATTTATGTAGCATATGTTGATTTCATCATTGAGAAACGCCTCTTATATTCTCACAGATTTTTTCAGGTCATTGTGGTCATTTAGTGTATGATTGATTTGCCAGCAGACCATCTGTAACTGCAGCGCACTGGAAATCATAAAACCTAATGGCATGCAAACCTATGTGGCTTTAAAAAGAGTAAACATTTTATATCAAAAGTGCTCAATAGTGCAGACTTAGTGTGCTAGCCCTGAAAGTGTAAACCCCAAGGCTCTACTGTTTTAAAGAGTAGAGTCCTTAATATATATCATAGAAGCAAGAGCATGAAGCTGTTTAATAAAAATGCAAAACAGCAGTGTGTTTAAATGATGTAATAGAGTCTGTCTATGTTTAATGTCAGATTATTTGTCCAGTAGTTTTTGGGGTTTTTTTTACAAGAGGCTGCTTTAATGAGAGGAACATTTGAGAGCCCAACTGATCCTGGAAGGAAGGGAGGAAGCAGAAACAGTAACATTCAAAAGGTCAGACACTTCTATTGATTCGACATTAGTGGGTACGAGTGTGTAAACCCGCAAACTGTGGATTTAGTAGCTTCTAACTAAACACTTAAGTTTTAACCGTAATGGCCAACCCCACCATCCATTTGCTACATTTACTCCTAGATTTCCCTAAGTAGTCTTATCTTTCCTGGTAGTTGCCATTGATTCCTTCCTCATTACCCACTGCACAACTTCCTGGCCGCTTTCCACGTGGAGAAGGAACATCAGATTAAAGCAAAGTCACACAAACATCTACAAGGTAAGACGCTTGGGAAAATGACAGAAAATTACTTCCAGTGTAACTTGAAAAGCTAATGAGAACATCTCAACCTGACCAATAAGTATTATCAAACTAGAATAAAATACAGTGGCCATTTCCCCAGGAGAGTCATGGCATGAAATGTCATTTAGGAAAACGACAAGCAGTTAAATGATAAACTTCCTGTTACTCTGACTTGTTGTAGTTTTGCCTTCTGTTTTCATCTGTATTTCCCACTGTCTATTGTGGCATTTTGAAGAATCACACACAGGCATGAAAAAGTCCACTATTCATATCTTTATCTAAGAGCCAGTGGTCATGCACTTGTAGGCAATTGAGCAAAACGAATTTGAAATGGCTCAAAAGCCTGACAGAAGAAAGTAGCAAGACAGTTTAGTACCTCGTGAGTGGATGAGCAACAGGAGGCAAACGGACTGTTTTTATCTTTTAGTTTAGCCGTAGAACAACTGAGGCGACAATTTGGTGAAAATCTAAAATGGGCCAAAACGTACAATTGACTGAAATGCAGCAGGGCAAGTTCATGAAGGCATCCAAACTCATAGTGTACAAACCTGTGACTTTTGTGGATGATTATAATCCGCAGTTGAGGCCTGGGGTGGCAAAGTGAGATCAAATCCATTTTGGAGCTGAAACCGTTTTATTGTTATTCCCAGTTAGTTTCCTCTTTCAGTATTGTCTTTGTTAGAGCAACATGTGCAGACTTTGCTACATTAAATAAATAAATAAATAAAAAATAAATAAACATGCCAGTTTGACAGTATTTTGAAAGCTTAGAAAGACAAATGTATCAATTTCCTATTCTGCTGATATTGTGATATGTTCTTCGGCTACATCGCCGCAGCCCTGGTTTGCAGTTGTGTTTTTTTCCCTTCATTTTCAAACCATGAATTGAATGGAGCTTTATAATATTTGTTTAATCTTTTGATACCTTTTCGTAGTCTGTTAATCAGCTCTAAACACCTCATAACTTTATCCCTGACCTGTCTGTGTTCCTTGGCCTCAAACTGTTCTCCAACAAGCCTCTGAAAGCAAATATGATACACTCATCATAGTTATAATGAGCAAGTTACACAAAGACAGAAACATCACTAAATAGGTGACCTCTGAAGGCAATTTGCTGCACTGAATATCACGCTACAATGTCACACTTTGTAGATCTTCGAGTCGTTTTCTTTTGGTTCATCTTTATGTTCCATGTTCTGTTTGGTTAATCACATAAAATCCTAATGATGTGCATTAATGAGACTAAATGTTATTCGATGCGATTCACAGAATAGCTCAAATCAAAAACGTTTCTAAATAAGAGAGGTGTGTTTGAAACAATCTGCAAGAAAGTTTGCCATCAAATTAGCAACAGTATTTTTAATGAAACTAAAGGAATGTTGGCAAAGAAAAAAAAAATGTTCCTCTGTACGAATAATGTAGCCTGAAAGTGTTTTAAGTTCAAGAGCGAGTCAAACTGCTTTCTTCATCAATAGCTGTTGCATCCACGTCACAGTGAAACATTTTCTGTTTTAGAAAAACAGAACATTTTAAAGATGATAAAATCTGTCAAACTCCTCAAAATCATTTCAACAACCCTAACCAGTCCTCACAAAATTTATAAAGGAGAAAAGTTGTTTCACAGTGATGCAAGTTCAGAGGAAATACACAATTGACTAACTGCTGTGAGAGAAACGAACGATTCACTCATGCAGCCTCCAAAACAAGGCCACATCAAATGTGTTCACTGCTTCTCCGTCTCCATTGTTCTCGCTCTCTCCGAGTTCGTTTTAATGGGTCTCGGAGCATTTGTTTCTTAATTAGTTGGAAAGTCACAAACATAGCGATTCTATTGTGAGCTCAAAGATTTCCGCTAATTTGTGAGAGAAAGGACGACTTTATTCAGTGGAAGTGTTCACAAACACCTCTGATTTTCACAGCCTTTTTTTGAAGAGATTAGGGATTCATTGCCCTCTATTGCTAAACCTCCTTGTAATCCTTCCCTCTCTGTCGGTACAGTTCCCCATGGCTTTGTTTAGGGTACGGCTTGCAAATAATTGCAGCGCTTGGTATATAGTCACTCGTTTCATTATTTGTCTGACACAAAAAAGAGATATATGTCACACTGAGAGATGATATGCTGGTTAAAAAGGTGGGTAAAATCAAGCCACCTCGAAAGCTACCACTGTGCTTGTTCTCAGAAATATACAAGTCCTTGACCCTTTTAAAAATCCATGTCTTTCTGGCTGGTTGTGAATACCGTCAAAATATTGTAACAACCGGCGGCTAACGGCTAACATTTGTGTTGAGTATGGGGTTTCCATTAGGTGGTAGGCTAAAGGGTGATTTGTTTTGAATCAGTCTGACAGCTTTTGGACAATCTGACAATTGAGAGGCAAGAGAACTTATTTAGCACGAGAGTACCTATTTATGCGTGAATGACAAACAAACCTCCGGTCACCAGGTGGCAGAAGTGCTCAAAATAGAAACGGCAACCTTCACAGGCGCACCAGTGTGCAAAGCTGACGGAGGAAGTTTTTCTGTGAAAAGAAAATTGGTGGCGGCGCCAGAGGCAAGTAAAGCAGGTGACAGAAGCAAGTGAAAACTTATATCAAAATTCAAAAGACTCATTTGTTTTCTCCAAAATTGTATCTTGTTTTTTTTTTTTTTTTATATAAACCAAATATCATGTATTAAATGATCTTGTAAGCCATGTCTATCATTAACCCTCTACTTAATACAGAACTGTGGAAAAGACGTTCTGCATAAAGTCACTGTAGTCGCTACAGTCCATAAAAGAGCTTGTTTGGCTGGTCGGACGAAATACCAGCTGTAGTAATAATTGATGATTGATTATAATAATTGATTTTTAACAAAAGCTGCCATCTTCACAGAAAGTAAAACATAAAGAAATGATTGTCCTAACGTTTTTTTTTTTTTTTTTTTTTTTAAGATTTAATGTAAAAGCCAGCAGTTTATAAAACACGATTCTGTGACCAAAACTTAATAATGTTGGTGCATAATTACCAACATCATAAATGTCCGTGTGGTGCATGAATACCACACAAACCTCTACAAAGTAAAAAGACAGTGCTAAAAGGTAAATACACACCAACTGCTTCTGGTCGAATTAAGAAGACGACAGGCAACTTGAGGAAATCAGACGGGTTTGATGAACCGATCATTAGTGAGTTTAAGCACCTCTCTAAGAAAATAACCTCTAACAATTCTCCTTTCTGGAGCCTTCAGGCCGCTGTAGTATGGTTCCAGGGAGGAAAGACGTCAGCCATAATCTCCGAAAAGCAATTGTTGCTGCCCATCATTCCACAAAGCATTACAATGCAATTTCCAAACAATTTGGAAGCTGTCATGCTACAGTGAGTGTGATTATGCACTAGTGAAAATTGTCCAGAAAGTTGACAATCCTCTCAGGAGTGGATATCCGATTAAATTCACGCCTAGGTCACACAGTTTTATGCTGACAGAAGATAGAAAGAACTCTAGGGAAACATGTATCCACTTAACAATATAATGAGATTTAGCAACAAAACAAACAAAAACGTCCATATTCATATCAGTGCCATACATTACAAAGTCTTAATCGTTATAGTAGCATGGAATTGACACCTTTTTTGTTTGTTTTTAAGGACAATAGTCCAGAAAAGAGAAAAATCTGATACAGCTCTGTTGCATTAAGTGAAACAGTCAAAATTGCTGGTGCTGGTTGATGTTTTGCAGAAAGAAAATGGTGGGAATTATTAGATTCATGCAGTTAATGAATCATGTTCCATAAAGTTCTCCATTATTTCATTATTTGACACTAACCAGTTAATCAAGTGAAAATTGACTGATTTAGCAAATTAATTGATGCATCTTAAATAAGCAATTTTGATATAACCTGATCAGCAATGCAAAATAAAATACACTCCACTAATATTAATTGCCTCAGGAAACATAGGGAAACCCTGTCAGCCCCTTTGGTTAGCATCTCTTTTTTAACACAACAGGTCATTGGAGTTTTCAGGCGCCGACTCAAGAAGTCCAACAAGGCCGCGAATCTGAGTTACGTTCTTGGTTTTCTGCACTCCTCCACCAAAAAGCTTCTTACCTAAACTGTCTCATCTTTTTGCTATTATTTATTCTTTAAAAGTATTTGCAAAGTTAAGTAGTGGTCCATCAACCATGATAAGTAGCAGGTCCAGCTGTTGCAGCAACCCAATTCGGAGAAACTGTGATGCCTTGGAATTTTATCTGACGTCTAAATTTCTGATCTCGTTCATGTTAAAGTCCAGGTTGAAAGAAGCGTTTTATCTTAAAACCGCTAAAGCACTGTTTGATCTTCACTCACATATCTAACAACAGACGCCGTACAAAGCAGGCAGAGTTGCACTTCAAAGTTATCTGAGGAAAGTGGAAGTGGGCCAAGTTCTCCTCCATTAGACGGCACAGAGCGGAGATATTCACGCTCGCTGATACAGCTTGATGTCACTTTCCATTAGTTTTTATTGGTCTTCCAGTCAAAAAAAGAAAAAAAAAACATTTAACCAGCATGGCTCATATACCTTTTTTTTTTATTGCCTATATTTTATTCAACTTTAAACAGGTATTAACCTATTTTCCGTGTTTCCGCTTTAGACTTTTTTATCACCCTCTGCACCGTAGAGCGGATACTGCAGGTAAATATTAACGTCATCAATCAACTAAAGTGGCAGCAGCAAGGATGGAAAACACCTCAAGGTAGAAGAGATGAGCTTTCATTTATACATCTCCCATAACTATGATAGATTTGTCATAAAACCACCATCTAATTAAAATGACTCAATCTGCTTCCTCCTGAGTCAACAGTGACCCTTCACCCCACCTGTCAGCTGATCTGTGGAGCATCCATCACATGTTACGGTGAGAAGCAACCATCAGAAAGTTATCGAATAGAAGTTTATACATGTAATAAACACTGTCTTAAAAACAGATGTGCAGTTTTACACTACCTTTAACAAGTCCTTGTTGAGCTCCATTTCAGATGCACCGGTGTTGCATTCAATTTAAATATAGTTGTTGTTTTTTTTTTTTAACAAGCTGCACATCTCTGCCAGAACACAGAAGGAAAAACGTGCCTCTCAGCATCATTTCCCAGTCCCTGTCTTTATCTTGTTTGCATTCGCATCTATCTTGTTCTATTCCCAAGACAAAAACAAAACTGTTTTGCAAAGAGCATATATAGTGCAACTGCAGTTCAGCTGAGGACTGTTGCATACTCTTCAAGCTTATACTTTATTATAATAAGAAATTGCTCTGCTGAACTTTTGTTTCTAATTTAGATGTATGCCACCACTTATTTAACGAGCAATTATTCAGATTATAAGGACCGCACATGAGGGCAGTACCATGCAGCTCATTAAAATGGATATATGTAAATGATTTGAATACAGGCTTGAACTATGGCAAAAAAAAAAAAAAGTCAGTAAGTTCTTTGCAACAGTATTAAAATACATGAAATATTTCCAGATTAGTCCATTTACGACTGAAATGTTCAATAATTCTTTTACAACAATAAAAATTTGGGAGATATGTCTGTGTGTTCATGCATACTACATGTACAACATTATTATAGACTTTTTCTCCAACAAAATGAGGTAATATGTTACCCTTATCCTCACTTTTTCAATTAGAATGGGCTCTACTAGATATGTTTACATGTATAGTGTGAATTCAGTTTTGGATAAATGTTAGGAATACACTAGTAATGATAAGAGCTACAGGTCCAAGTTAAATATATGACTATGTTGTTTTTTTTTTCCTTAATTCATTTTTCCTTAATTCCTAGTGAAATGGAGGCAAACAGTAATCTGAAGCTGAGCTAATTATGCTAAATGGATTGATAATCTCACACAGTGTACCCACCACTATTGGAGAAAAAATGGGTTAGAAATGGAAACGTTTGTTTTTATTTTCTCTCTCTATGTCATATAAAAAAAATATTTATATATCTATATATATCTATCTCTATATCTATATATCTATCTCTAATATATATATATATATATATATATATATATATATATATATATATATATATATATATATATATATATATATATATCTATCTCTCTCTCTCTCTCTCTCTCTCTCTCTCTCTCTCTCTCTCTCTCTCTCTCTCTCTCTCTCTCTCTCTCTCTCTCTCTCTCTCTCTCTCTCTCTCTCTCTCTCTCTCTCTCTATATATATATATATATATATATATATATATATATATATATATATATATACACTCCTGATCAAAATCTTAAGACCAGTCAAAAAATTGCAAGAATTTGCATTTTGCACTATTGAATCTTAAGAAGATTCTAAGTAGAGCTTCACAATGTTAAAAGAAAATATTAGTGCAAGAGACAAAAACATTTGAACAGGGAATTTTCTGAAAACTGCATTTACACTCAAACATGATTTTTTCAGCTGATCAAAAGTTTAAGACCATAGTCTTTAAAAGCCAAAAGCTGTGCAAAAATCTGGATTCCATGTCATGTTCTGTGAAGTCTTTACACTGTCAAGACCTCCAGATGGCAAAAGCAAAAAAGTTCACTGACTTTGAACGTGGCAGGATTGTTGAGCTGCATAAGCAAGGCCTCTCACAACGTGCCATTGCTGCTGAGGTTGGACGCAGTAAGACAGTCATTTTGCATTTTTTAAATGATCCTGAGGGTTATGGAACAAAAAGTCAAGCGGTAGACCCAAAAAAATTTCACCAGCTCTGAACCGCAGGATCCGATTGGCTGTCCGTCAAGACAAGGGACGATCCTCTACCCAAATTAAAGCCATTACTGGTGCCGACTGCAGCCCGATAACCATCAGACGGCATCTGCAAGGGAAGGGCTTCAGAAACAAAAAACGTCTTCAAAGGCCATGTCTTGTTCAACGCCACAGAATTGCCCGTTTGGACTTTGCAAGTGTGCACCAAACATGGGACATTGAAAGGTGGAAGAAAGTTGTCTTCTCTGATGAGAAAAAGTTTTGGCTTGATGATCCTGATGGCTTCCAACGTTACTGGCATGACAGGGAGATCCCACCTGAGATGTTTTCTACACGGCACAGTGGTGGGGGCGCCATCATGATTTGGGGTGCGTTTTCCTTCAATGGAACAATGGAGCTTCAGGTTGTGCAGGGGCGTCAAACAGCAGCTGGCTATGTGGAGATGTTGCAGCAGGCATCCCTCATGACTGAGGGCCCTCGTCTGTGTGGTAATGATTGGGTTTTTCAACAAGACAATGCTGCAGTTCACAATGCCCTGACAAAGCAGTTCTTCCAAGAGAATAACATCACTCTTTTGGACCATCCTGCATGTTCCCCGGATCTAAACCCAATTGAGAACATTTGGGGATGGATGGCAAGGGAAGTTTACGAAAATGGACATCAGTTCCAGACAGTGGATGCCCTTCGTGAAGCCATTTTCAACACTTGGAGCAATGTTCCCACTAGCCTCCTGGAAACACTGGCATCAAGCATGCCTAAACGATTGTTTGACGTCATCAACAAGAATGGTGGAGCTACTCATTACTGAGTCCTTTTTTTGGCACTTTGATTTCTGTTTTGGGGGGTTTTGGAGGTTTTTTGAGCTATGGTCTTAAACTTTTGATCAGCTGAAAAAATTATGTTTGAGTATAAATGCAGTTTTCAATTAATTCCCCGCTCAAATGTTTTTGTCTCTTATGCTGATTTCTTCTTTTAACATTGTGAAGCTCTACTTAGAACCTTCTTAAGATCCAATAATGCTAAATGCAAATTCTTGCAATTTTTTGACTGGTCTTAAGATTTTGATCAGAAGTGTATATATATATATATATATATATATATATATATATATATATATATATATATATATATATATATATAGATATATATATAGATAGATATATATAGATAGATAGATAGATAGATAGATAGATAGATAGATAGATAGATAGATAGATATAGATAGATAGATAGATAGATAGATAGATAGATAGATAGATAGATAGATAGATAGATAGATAGATAGATAGATAGATAGATAGATAGATAGATAGATAGATAGATAGATAGATAGATAGATAGATAGATAGATAGATAGATAGATAGATAGATGATAGATAGATAGATAGATAGATAGATAGATAGATAGATAGATAGATAGATAGATAGATAGATAGATAGATAGATAGATAGATAGATAGATAGATAGATAGATAGATAGATAGATCTATATCTATCTATATATATATATATATATATAAATAAATACATAAATACATCAGGGACTAGAGAAGTGTGGTCGGCTGATCACAAAGAGGGGGAAGGTGATGCGCACAGAGGGAGTCTCACTCCCACAAGGAACAATAGCAGACATAGAGGACAGTTACAAGTACCTAGGTATACCACAAGCAAATGGCAACCTCGATGAGGCCACAAGGAAAGGAGCCACAGCTAAATACCTCCAACGAATAAGGCAAGTCCTGAGAAGCCAGCTCAATGGCAAGAACAAAATCCGTGCGATAAACAGCTATGCCCTGCCAGTAATCAGATACCCTGCTGGAATAATTAGCTGGCCAAAGGAGGAGATAAAAGCCACAGATATTAAGACTAGAAAGCTACTAACCATGCATGGAGGGTTCCACCCCAAATCCAGCACCCTGAGACTGTACACGAGCCGCAAGGAAGGAGGCAGAGGACTAGTGAGTGTGAGAACCACTGTCCAGGACGAAACAACTAAGATCCATAAATACATCAGGGACAAAGCCTCAACAGACAATGTGCTCAGTGAATGTCTCAGACAACAGGGAACGGAGGTTGAGGTGCCAGAGATACCATCATGGGAGGACAAGCCCCTACATGGGATGTACCACCAGCAAATAACCCAAGTGGCTGATATCAGTAAATCCTACCAATGGCTGGAAAAAGCTGGACTCAAGGACAGCACAGAGGCCCTCATCCTGGCCGCCCAGGAACAGGCCCTAAACACCAGAGCAATAGAGGCCCAGATCTACCACACCAGACAAGACCCAAGGTGTAGGTTGTGCAAGGAGGCCCCTGAGACAGCCCAGCACATAACAGCAGGGTGCAAGATACTGGCAGGGAAAGCGTACATGGAGCGACATAACCAAGTGGCAGGCATAGTGTACAGAAACATCTGTGCAGAATATGGACTGGAAACCCCGAGATCAAAGTGGGAAAAACCCCCAAAGGTGGTGGAGAACGCCAGAGCTAAGATCCTGTGGGACTTCCAGATCCAGACAGACAAAATGGTAATGGCGAACCAACCAGACATTGTCGTAGTGGATAAACATCAGAGGAAAGCCGTTGTGGTAGATGTAGCAATACCAAGTGATTGCAACATCAGGAAAAAGGAGCACGAGAAACTGGAGAAATACCAGGGCCTCAGGGAAGAACTGGAGAGGGCCTGGAAGGTGAAGACCACAGTGGTGCCTGTGGTCATCGGGGCCCTCGGGGCAGTAACCCCCAAACTGGAGCAGTGGCTACAACAGATCCCAGGAACAACATCAGACATCTCAGTCCAGAAATGTGCAGTCCTTGGCACAGCCAAGATACTGCGCAGGACCCTCAAGCTCCCAGGCCTCTGGTAGATATATATATATATATATATATATATATATATATATATATATATATATATATTTATATATAGATATATATATAGATATTTATATATAGATATAGATATAGATAGATATATATAGATATAGATATATATATATATATAGATATATATAGAAATGGGAGGGGGCAACTGGGAGGGGCAACATTTGATTTGTATTGCTAAAAACTATTTTAGAAAACACAATATGATTAATTTTGTAATTAACAGGGCCCTATTTTCTTTTTATTTCTATGAAAGAAATAAAATAAAATAAAATTCTAATGAATTGCAGAGGGCCCCCTGTTGGTCAGGAGCCTTTAGAATTGTCATAACTTTTCCCCCTATACGGCTCCCTTGTGTCTAAGAAATATATACATTTTTTTTTTTTTTTTTTTTGTGGACTATATTTCTCACACGTTGAACCATGCGGCTCAGAGCCTGATGCGGCTTTTCTGTGGATTTGTCTTCAACCACTCGGGTGCTCTTCAGCAGGAAGTGAATCATTGGATCTCAAAATTGCAAATTAAAGAAGAATGTCCTCATTTTTATTTAGAACAAGCACATGTTAGCATCTGGCACAACGAAGAGATGTCTTCAAACTCACACCCCCTCATCATGCAAACCACATGAAGAAAAAGATGCCACTTTTAAGTTGAAAAGTATCGATCTAGTAGTACAGATCGATAGTGGCTTGCATGTAAGCTCGGCGTGAATGAATCCATGGTTCGGCATTGGAGACGACAATGAAGGCAGAGTGAAAGAGCATTGCATTGGTTGCAGTATGTGGGCAGACTTTATCTCCATCCCCATTCCCTCACTTTGGATTAATGAAGCCTTAATAGCCCATGTCATTAAGATGGGTGGTCACTGAGTGGACTGCAAAGCCCTGGAGATTCTGTCATTAATGTATAATGCAGGCCATTTTGTAGACATAAACCAAAGAATGAATACGGGACGGTGATAGAATAAAATAGTTTTCTGTTCTCAAAAGATGTACAATTCAGAGACAATATCTTACTAATTCAAGGAGAAACCGACATGTCACACATTTCAATTATATGTACGACTAAAATGACAGAATATATAGCAGACAGTCAAATTTGTGTAAACGTTTCTATTTCAGTGAACACCATTGAGTCATAAACTGCAAATGCATTAGTCAATTGGCATCAACATGAAGTCCAAAACTGCACCTCAATTTATACAAGCTTCCAAGAGCCAACCCTTTCAGAAACTAAAAGCAGCTTCATATTTAGCCATGCTAGTTCTGTTTAAGTAATCATGGTATTCAGTTTTGCAGAAATAAAATGGATTCATTGAGTTTCTTATTTTCCTAGTTACAAAACTGAGCATAAAGCTTCTGACCATTTCTCATCTCACAGCAGAAAAATCTTCCTAAACTCTAAAAATTGAAACAATAATGCTTGTGTTTGAGTAGCAGCTGTTTTCACTTCGCTGGATGTGTAGAGTTATTCAATTTTGCATGATTTTGGAACAGAAATACATAAGTGATGCCAACTCTGACAAATCCCACTGACTGGGAATCGTTTCAAGTCTGCAATTTCAAGCATCAGAATGCAGTTTATATTGCATTTCTGTGCACACACATACCCTCAGTGAATAAATTGTGCATTTTCATAGCTTACATTGCAAACATTTACATTCATTTATATGTACAGCTGAGAAAGCTTGCCATAGCACTTAGTGAAATCGGTCTTCCTCGTGCACAATATGTCACTTGACATCAATTTCTCATCTTGCTTCATGTTTTAATCAGTTTTAAAAACTGACAGCGCTCATCAGTTAAATAGATGCCTAAAAAGCCTAAAAATAGCCTAAAAAGGCTTCACGCAAAATGGACAGAAACTGAAATTTATTTCATCAACACACAATTGGTAAGAAACCATAATGCGACTGACAGCAGTAGCTTCAGATAATTGGGACAGGAGTAGGCTAATGGCAGCACAAAAGCAGCACTGCCATTAATTTCCTTCCCATTAATAGTGAGCCCCCAGCAGTAGGTTCTTAAGAGAAATCGAATAGGTTGTGGGGGTGGAAGTGCGAATGGAGTCACTTTGACAAGAACTAAAGCTGTATTATAAGTTAAGAAAAAGGCGAATCACGGCCTAATAGAACAAGATGATCGACAACGCATAGCATCACTGTAAGTGTTAAGCAATTTAAGGCATTTATTGGGGTTCAAATTATGAAAAAAAATATACAAAAACTGCTTTCTGTACTATTTACAAGTCAAATACAAATACAAGTCCCTGCACAAACGGAGAGTCTTTGTGCAGTCATATGACTCCCACCTCTTTGTGCAGTCATATGACTCCCACCTCAAGTGTCATGATCGGAAACTTTAGGAAAACACAAATACGTCTCAAAAACACAAGAAGCCTGCAAAGTGCACACAACCTTCCTTTAAGCAGGTGTGCTTTTCAGTATGACCGCAGCCTAATGGAAGCAATTTAATTCTCAACACAACAGAAAACAATTGGCTGATTTACGCCTGGTGCATAGCTCTGCATATATTTTGGTTTTGCTATATTTAACTACACTATGATAAATAAAAAATTTTAAAAAGTTCAGATGCAAGTGACAATCTGATGCTGTCGGAGCATCAAACAGTGTGTCAGCCTCATCTTTTCCAGGGTGGCTGTGATTACAGGGGCTTTGACAGGGACCTTGTGTTAGCTGTCAATCAGCATCAGTCAGACTTATGCTGAACCTCAGGTAACACAGTTACCGAAGGTAAAGTAATGCATGTTAGTCCACTATACAAGAGGGACAAATTTTGAAGGTGGAGACACATGAACTACGTCTTCCAAATTTCTGGCCTTCTCTTAAGAGACTTCCCATATACATCTTAGTCCAGCGTGAAAATCTCACATCTGCCAATGTCTTGCCTCGGGTTAGGGTTAAAAATAAACCAAGTGCCTGTCGTCAGACTAAAAATATATGTGTAAAGACAGCAGGCAGAGAGAGGAGGCTAACTTTGAAGTGTGACATATTTCATGTAAGCTAAAACAAAAACGAAACAATAAAGGTATGGAAATTGCACAGCGTGCTAACACTAAATAGTCATGACGACTGAGCTGCAGGTACTATATTGTACGTCGCCTGTTTGTGTGCGTGTCTTTGTGTGTGAGAGCACCTATTTGTCTGCTGATCTTCCACAAACTACATTGAGTAATTGTGAGTTCTTTGCAATTTTTCTCAAATTTGTCACTATTGTTGACAGAAGTCTGACTGTCGGAAAGAAAACTGCTTCAGGGAAGAAAAAAAATGATGGAAGAAACTTAATTTACACAGACTAAAATAATGGTAGAAAAAAAAGGAAAAGAAAGTATGTTGTTCCCATTTTTAAAGGTTCATTATGTGCTTATGATGTGATCAAACTATGAAGCCTAACATTCTAAGTTTGTGAAAAACATTGGTTTGTTACATTATTACCTTGTTTTCTTGCAAATAATTAATTCATTTTGAAGATCTTCCAAAACAATTTTTTTATTTTTGTGTTTCCACAAAATCATGTTTATTTCTCATGCATTTTCTTCCCAAGGTTTTACTCTGGACTTGTATTGCGTTTTTGCTCATTTTCAGTTCAACCTTTCTTGCTGACCTTCTTTGAAAAATCTATTACAAAACAAAGCAACTTAGCAATGGGCTTTTTCAAAAAAAGAATATATATACAATTTGTTCAACCTTTAAAGCAGAAGATAACAGGTTTTGTTAAATAATAGTTCTACACCAAGGACAAATAAAGTAATTAAAGTTATAAGAAAAATCATTTGAACAAAAATTAGGTTTCATGAAAGCATTATGCATGTCAGAAAAAAACATAAAAATAATCTTGTACAATCATATGAAAGAGAAAGCATTCCCTTTTTAAAGTCTAGAGTTTTATACACTTTGTTTATTCACATGCAATTTTAGAAATAGATTTAAGCAAAATAAAAAAAAAGAAAAGAACTTTGCTAATTTCTGTCTCTACACTGCTGGTGTGAGCTGGATAGTTTAGCAGTATGTCAACAACAGTGATGAGCTAAAGCCATTTTGCCCTTCAAAGGTCTACATCTTTTTTACTGAGATATAATTAAAAGAGTCGCACCATATGCCATGAGAATGCAGAACAGCAAATGCATTTGCTTGGCCTGATAAGTATTTCATGACTTTGTGCTTCAGTAACACATTCATTAGATTAATGGCCACTCGGCATAACACACAGCTGTGAATGGGCATGCCTAGTGATGTGATGGTGTGTCACAGGGTTGCGGCGCTGGATCCCATCAGTCTTCCAACAGTGGCTGTTATGGAAAAATAAGAAGTACAATTTCCCCAAGTCACAGTTCATCATGTGTATGTGCAAGCAAACAAATAAATAATTAAATGAATAAGAGAGGGGGAGAAAAACAAAAACTAGTAACAAACATGTTTTCACATTTGCAATGAATTTTCGACATGATGTTTATGGATGGCAAATAAAAGTTTTACTAGGCACCTGCAGAGAAATTAAAGGTTAAAGATGCACCAGGAAATCAGTTCTTTTCCAGAGTCAAAGTATTTTCGGCTTGGTGGACCCTGATCACTGACCGGCTGGTTTGGAAAAACCTCATCTTTTCCATTCAGTGAATACACTATAGCTAAGCATGAGTAGGAATACTCTTTGATGCTGCTTTTGTTACTGAATAAGGAAGAAAAAAACTGTATTAGTTTTTTTTTTGTTGTTTTCTTTTCCTAGGATCGTTTTTAGAGAGGAGTTGAAGCCAAAGAAAGCACAGAAAGCCATTTCAGAGAAAACAGTATTTTCCACAGCATGCATCTAAGGTTAATTCAGATGGTGAGCCAGGGAGAGAGACCAAGTCAAAGCCCATAACAGGAAGACTGTACAGGATTTGTAATACAGAAAATTGGGAAATATCACAGAATTTGGCAATTTGTGCTTTTGATATTATAGATCTCCAAATTGCAGTGCTAAGTGCAAGTCACGCTGACATCCACATTGAAAGATGAGTAACAGATAAGCTGCTATCTGTTTAGTGACCTGCTCAGCCGAAGCACAGCTCTACCTCAGACAGACAGCCGCCTCGCGGAGCTCTCACTGCACCATAACACTGTTATTATGATGACTTGCAAAGCAAAGTGCTTTGTTTATGAAGCAGGAAGACGTGTCCTCACACAATTCAGTGGAACAGCACAGACAACACGCCCCGATCCGAAATATCAACCACATCATGTCATCGACGAGAGGAAAAAAAGTGTTAGCCTTGGCTTCTGCAGACGTCTTTCTCAGCGGAGATCGCGTGCAGAGACAAAAATGCATTTTTAGATACTTTGTGTTGGTCCTGTGTTCAGCTGGGAAACATTTTCATTTTTGGTATGCATCTTTTACCAACTATCAGCTGCCTAGATAAAAAAAATAAACAAATAAATAAATAGGATTTGTTTAATAATACTTGTTTTTTTTTTACTTCTGCATGCTTTATATCTGCTGTGGTTTTTGAAACTGTGACTCACTGAGCTTACTATTCATAAAATGATTAAGTATAGGGAAGTTCAAATTGTAAACAACTTTGTTTTAAAACCATCAAAATTATGCTACCTAGACCGCTCACAAAAACCACTTCTACTCCCAATATATATAATTAGTGCCTACTATTGGCGTGGGAAAAATAGGCATTTAATGCTGTTCTTTCATCATTTTAAACTAACAGGCCAATGCAACAGGTCAAAGCCAAAACATTCGGTGCACCTTCAATAATGATCATAATTTTTTTTTTCTGCCCCCAGTTTCGTTAATGCAGCTCTTCATCTTTCACATCTCCATGCTCAACCTCATTTCATTCCCTCCACCCTATCCATCCCTTCTGCACTGATGCCAATGTTTGCTGTCCTGTGTCTCTGCTCCTCTGCTGTTCCCTGCCCTCTCCCAGCACCTTTGATGTCAGAACCACAGCTAAAGCTAGAGCTTATCTGCTGTGGGGTTTTCTGAGCCCAAACCAAGCCAGAAGCTGGAAGCAAGAACATGGCATGGGGTGAATGGAAAAAAAAAAGAAGAAGGAAAAAAAAAGGGACAGATTCAAAGTGAGCAAATAATGCTGCAATATTTTCAACTATAGCTTGGCTCAGATATTTTGGGTTTGCAATTCTTAGTAAATCACAATTAGAAAGCAAAAAAAAAAAAACGGAATTAAAAAAAAAATACAACAGAAAGCAAAAGATGTTGAGATAAAGATTTGATGTGTTTAAGCTTAAAGATAAAAATATACTAATCATTTGGAACCGCAGGCAAGCACAAAAAATGACAGATATCATCTCATAGCAGGTCAGTGTAGGATTCTGATATATGAACCCAGCATCAACCAAACATTGAACGATGAAGCACATACAAAAGCTGGATAGTGGCTGTAATGAAGAAGAAAAACAAGATAAGAGAGACCAACCACAGAAAATCACATCAACAACATGACAGAATGAGTGTGAAATTGACTTTATTAGAGCTTGCTGCCATTTTGCAGTTTATCCGTATAGCTTACACACAAAGAGGTTCAGGCAGAGACAATCAGCGTCTACACTATCAGCCGGCATGCAAGGGAGCTGCAGCATTTCCACCTCATTAAATAAGTAAAAAGGCTCTCCGTCATCTCCGACACTAAACCTAAAAATTCAATAAAAGTTACTCCTAACAGAGTCACAGATTCTACGTAGATGAAAAATTGGGAAGAACATCCCAGAAAAATCGCTTCAAGCAGAAAAATATTTATTCTTGCATCACTACCAGAAAAAAAAATCCATTTAAGATTGGCTATCAGTTTGCAATTGACAAAACTGGACAGTATTTAAAACAATCGCAACTTTTTATCCAATGTTAGAAAATAAAATGGATACCACAATGCAGAGTTTCTCTTTGCAATAGTATTGTTGGAGTTAATGGGAGAGCAACAACACCAATTTATTCTAAAGGTTTTAACAGCAACTTCATAACTCCAGAAATTAGAGAGCCATTTCACATATATATTGTTCACTGATGTATATGCAATAAATACTGAACCCACAGGAGCGAAAAGAGCATCGCATGATAAAGGTTGCCTTATGAAAGGATAAATCATTTCATGCAATATTAAGTGAGATTCAAGATAAGTCCCGAAAATTGTTGGAGCACTGAAAATATAGGGGGGGAAAAAAACTTGTGGCTTTGGCTTGTGAAATCAAAGGTCATTTCAAAATAGTTGTACAAAAAAAACGTGAAATAACTTCAAGGCACTGCATATCAAACGTCTTTCTTCTACACTACATAGCACTCAAGGAATCGCAACAATTAGACCACAGTGTGATTGTTAACCATATTATACAGTCGTTTTGTCTTTTGACAACTCTATTTTCTGATCAACAAAGAAACCGCATGCTGTATTTGTACACAACAAAGCAGCATGTCACACACGACTATTTTGGAGCGAGCTACAAAAAGCCTCCATGCTGGCCCTCTGTCAAAGGATTGGCTTTAAACCCGATTCATATCACTCATGCAAACATTGCATTAATTAGCGATGCTGCGGCAAAACACCGTTTTCCCTGGTTCAGCGGCCCCGGCACCTTCAATAATCCTTGGTTATCTCACAGTTGGGGAGAATAAAGCAGCTATAATAATGCTTTGATATTAGAAACACTGATCTGCAAAAGATAGAGCTTGGTTGCACAAACTGTTAATTCTGTTTGCCTGAGTCCCAAACTGGACTAATCCCACTTTTTTTTTCTCTTAACACCCAATAAAACCCTCGCCGATGGTTTCTAATCAGGTCATCTAATTAAAAGACCACAGAGAGTGGAAAGCAGGGAGGCATTAAAAAGAATGAGAGTAACAATGTCAGTGTTAAAGAAGACGTTTTTTTTTGTGATTTTAGTGAAACAGAACTGAAGTTTTGACTATAAGGCAGATTTCAATAAAATCCATATTTAAATTTGATCTTGGACTTATTTGGGCATGGAGGAAGGTGGCAAAAAAAATACTTGACTGAATTCATTGAACATTTTTAGGAAGGACAAATGTACAAAACATTTTTCCGTGTTTTGTCAAATGCACACTATTGGTGGAAGAAACCAATAACATGCACAAGGACACGGTCCAAAGACAGGAGAGGAGATGCCCACCTATACCTACCTGGGCATCACGTAAAATCATCTCACTGCATACTTTTCGTTGGGAACACGCCTAAACAAATCCGAAAGGGAGCAGAAGAAATTCTGATCAGACACATTTCTGACCTATGCAGAGGCAGTGACTCTTCTCTGTCTTTACTGGAACAGTAGCATCCCGGGACGACTTGAGAAAGCTTATTATAAATTCTCGAGTTTGCAGTTTCACAGTTTTTCTATAAAACCCAATGTCTTCTCAAAATAATGTTTGCTATGTCAGTTTTTCCTTCAAGCTCCCTTCCTTTGGTTTTCAATAGAGAACACCGAGTCGATATAATTGAAGAAGGTGTTCCAACAAGCTAACTAGTCCTCCACATCTTTCCACCTACACTTGCTAAAAAAAAAAAAAAAAAAAAAAGAAAAACTCCCACACAATGTTTGAGGTGCCAATTCCCACCTTGGCTGCAAGATTTCTATTTCACTAAATCTCACAAAGGAATACATTTAGAAAGTAACAATTTAAATGCGGTAAGAGATGTAGTCGAAATGCTCAAAATTGGAATGGATTTGTGTTTGTTTGTTTTCTTTTTGTAGATGGTAATGAGCAGAAAAAAACAAAAACCAAATGAGAAACATTTAGCAGCCATTAAAATTAATAATAACAAACTCTACCTTCATGAATACACATCCCTGTGCAACCAGTAGTAATTATTCAAATTAATAAGTGGCCTTGGTTAAACATTTTTGGGTTCAATAATTGCAATTTGACTCTTCAAAATAACACAAGAACCTTTTTTGTGGGGTTTCTAACTCTTATTTTGAATTTGTCTCACCGCAGTGACATTGCTCCTCACCCCTGTTTTCTCAAGTTTATGATGCTGTTAGGGAGCATTGTCATAGAGGCACTCTGCAGTGCAGCTCGTAATGGTCAGTCATGGTGCATTTATTAGAGTTCAGAAGGTTCCTTTATAAATATATTCAGGTTGGCCTGGTGTCACACTGTGTACAATGACAGCCAATGTGTGAGAAAGTGACAGGTGAGTAGTATTTCATTGCTGTGCACAAAGAAAGCAGGACATGAGAAGGGAACAGCTGCTACTTGTGTCAACTAACACAAACATACGTCAGTCGGTGTCCCTCTGAGCATTTCGGTATGCAAACCTTGTTTGCCTCCATTCTTTGGAAGCACAAAATGTCTGGATGCTTGATGGATGTCTGTAGATATTTACAAAGTCACAGTTTTTGTCTATCCTGTACTAAGTTTTGTTTATGAAGGTCAGAGCAGAGTCTTGATTTTCAACTGTTTCCAAATATACATCTCTGTATTTTAGACTAAATCAATAAAGCTTAAATAGGCCAGCTGGGTTTGGAAAAAAACAAAAAAAACATCTTTTTATTTCCATCTCTTCTTATCGGTACAGAGGGACTTGAATCAATACGGGAAAGCTGATTTGCAATGAATATATGTGGCAACACACTTGTTATGTTGTCAAGAAGACTAGGTTTTCAACACAAACGCTCTGCATGCGCTGCCTGCGTGTTTGTGCTCCATGTTGATTTGTTTTCATTTGAGAGAAGGAGCTGTTGGAGATTGTGCAGATTAGCGGTGTGGTTGAGCAGTGACCCAGCTGAGGCACCGACATCGGCCTTCACTCTGGGGAAACCCAGCAACAACATTTTTCTGCCATTCCTGCAGAGTGTGGCATACGGTCAATCACTTTAACTATTCACCAAGATGGAACCGCATAGATCCAGGGAATGAGATAAGATCACAGAACATTATATTTTAACATGCATCCTGTTTTCTGGTTTTCACCAACCACGTACGTGTTTCACAAATAACAGACTGACTTAAGAGAACCTCTGGTCGGTGTCGAATAGCTCACCAGAAGACTAAACTGTCTACACATAGTGTTCATCATGTGAACTGAAAGCAAAAAAAGCAACAAAAAAATTCTTTGTCTTTTCACAAACAAGAGTAAATGCATTTACTGTTGGGTCATTATTGCCAGAGTTGACCAGCATTCAAAACTCCCAGATGACACTCTTATAAGCAATGTCATAGGAAATAACTGGATTATATTTTTGTTACTCGTGGACCAGAGCTTTGGTGTTTATTGTGTCTACTGTCTTCTTAAACATATAGAAGACGTCATGATGAAGTCAGTCATGGCTGTTGGCTGGTCAAACTGAGCTTTGTTTCTCTGGAGGTTACATTATATTAAAATCTGAGTTCTTCTTGAAACTGCAGCATATCCCGGCTCAGTATGAGAGATTGGCGCAAATACTGGGACTGCATGTAATCAACTGGGTTACTTTAGATTATTTATTTATTTATTTTGTTTGTCTAATACCAACTAGAGGGTTGTCGCAAATGGAATTTGAATAATAATTTTAAAAAAAAGAACACTAGACCATTTGTAAGCACATACAACCAAACGTGAAAAACAACTCCATGTTTAACTTGCAGGGCGTCCATCTCCATTGGTTATTGGAGGAGAGGCAGCATACACTCTAGACAGGTCGCTGGTCCCTCACAGAGCAAAAAACAGACTTCCAGGACAGACGGCAAAGGACACACACACACACACGCACAGACCTAAGGGCAAATTCGAGGAACCAATTAATCTAACAGTCATGTTGTTGGACTGTGGGAGGAGGAAGCCTGGAGACAACCTACGCATTCACATGCAGAACATGCAAATAGCGTGCAGAAAAACTTCAGGCCAGAATTCAGACCCTGCTAAGCATTAATCCCCAGTGTAGTTCTGAAACGTCTCTAAATACAGCTAATTGTAAGGTGTGATAAATTACTGGTAACTTCTTCTCAATCAAAGATTGATTTAGGATTTTTCTTTCAATATTCTTTGACATATTGGACTCTGATATGTGTTGTGACATCAGTACAATCCCCCACATGAGCCTTTAGGCTTCTCTTGTTGTTCATTCTTAACTCGCAGTGAGGTTTCTTTTTATATATTTTCAATTTCACTTTTAGACCTTAGAAGCTGGCAGACTGTCAACTCAACATTTTTCCTCATGCCATAATGACATGGTGATACAGATTGTGTGACTTGGGACATCTAAGGGAAAAGGAAATATCACAGATGCATGATCAACTTAATGTTTTATGATTTATATGTATGGCTATATAGGAAAATACTTTCTTCATCCCTGCAGACTGTGCAGAAAGCAAACTGTGAGATTATATCCAGCATTTATTCCATGAATAATGCATATCTGACCACCGCAATGTAGCTGTTTAAAACACATTTATGTAAAATAGCTCCATCATACACTATTAAAAGATTATTTGCATGGTAACATTACTTTCTAAGCATAAAAATGTACACTAAGGCACTGTTTTGGGCAGGAATGCACATGTGTATGGTAATCACATGTGCAGTTTTCTATAATTTTGCTCCCAGGCAAGCAGTCTGTGGACATCCTGCATAATCACTCACTTCTAAACACTCTCAGTGTGACCATACAACAACAGGAAGAGAAAGCACATCAGCCAGCCAACAGCTTGATATGACAAGCACTACTGTGGAGTCCCACTGCAGAGCAGAGGGTGAAGGATGATCATCTTTTCAGAGATCAAGGTTTGCCACACATTTGCATGGATAAAATGTCTTCGATTTTCAGACCAGGGAAATGAAAAGATCCAAATGTCTAATGTTTCTTCAGAAACGTAACAATTGTGTCTACTCATTGTTGGCTCTTAGAGGTGGAAAGGGGTCAGCATGGGCACTCTGACTGGACTGTACGAAAACCCAAACACAACAACCCAAGAGGCACTGTTACGCTGCCAGCTTTCTACCAGAAATGGCAATAATGTCTTCGGTAATTTGAGTTACATTAGCTCTTCTGCTGGGCCAGACCTCACTTTCTTTATTTCTTTGGACTTCTCTTGATGGACAATGAACCTTGTAGACCAAGAATGACCTTTGTCAAACTTGCTCAAATCCTTACACTTGTCTATTTTCCCAGCTTCGAAAACAACTGACTTTGAGGGCAAAAAGTTCACTTGCTGCTTAATACATCCCACCCACTGACAGATGCCATGAGGAAGAGAGTCCTTTCAGTTGCTGAATGTGCAGCACATCGTACATTGCCGCTGTTGTTTTCTTCATCCTGAGGTTTCAAGAGTAACAAGTACGACTGATATTAGTTGGTTGATTATTTGGGCTACATTTAACCCTGACCCTAACCCTAAACCTACGGTAGATTATTGACAGACATAATGCTTCTATCTTGCACAATGTGGCTTTGAAAAAATCCTTACCTGGGTGTAGTTTTCTACACTCCTCAATTTTCTAGGCAAAAACATTACCAAACATCTTAGCTTTTTTTCTTTTAACCACGGAAGAAGTGTAGGAAACGTGGGGAGTGGACAACCCATCCATTATTCCACAAACTTTGGACAAACTGCCATTGCTGTGACATCATATCTGCATCTCAGTAAAAGTTGTTTTAAACCACAGACAAATATGTCTGTTTTACCTTAGAGTTTTACAGCCTTGGTCTGTCTTTCTACATGTATTCAGGTCATATCGAGTACTGGAATCAATCTTCAGAAATATGAAATGCTACTTGTATTGCAACAGCGCTCTTTGAAAGTGAAGGTAAATAGCAAAAACTGCTGCTCCATGGACTATTCACGCTCAGGTGAGTAAACCTAACAGCCAATCAATATACATCCACTGTTCTGTGCTCCCAATACAAGTCTTTATCTCTCACTACCTCTCTCGTACACACACAACCATGGTCTCCCTCACCCCCACACACACTGGGACAAGATGACGCACATCAGCAGGGATAATCCATATGCTGACTAAATGTCAGTGTCTCAAGTCTGTACGGCGTAGTGTTTAAAGGAAGGGTGGGGGGGAGGATTGGAAGCTACCTAGAGAGATCAAAACTCATTGGGCTCTAAGATCTACTAGTAAAGAGAAATAAGCTGCAGTGACCCCGGGAGCTTTGTGTTGTCAGAGAAAAGAGCATCAAAAACAGGAAACAAAAGAAAGAAAAAACACTTTTGGGGAAATGAAGTTTGTAAAAGTTACCAGAATGGAAACGAGAACATATAAAAGTTTTGTTGTACAAGACTTTTTGTAAAGTGGTATTGCTGATAGTTTTTTTTCATTTCCCTTTTGTGGAACTAAAGAAATACTGCCAATATTCAGAATGCTTTCAAGTACAGGCACTTGATGTTCTCTATTTACAGTATCAAAGGTGCTTTGGGAGCCGCGTTTCAAATCTTAAGGGAACACTGCCGGAAGATGAAAATGCATCACACTCCCTTGGAAAACAAGTGATCATCCAAGGAAATTGCAAGTCAAATAGCTATGATTTTCACTTAGTGGCAAGTGGGCAAATGAGGATTTGGCAATTGATGTGCATAAGTGTTATTTACAAAGCCTTAAACTGAATGAGGAAAGAAATCAATGTGGATACAGATGGTATAATAGCTCAAGAATGTGTGCAAACACTGTACATCCCATCTCATCAGGATGTTACTAAATGGAGGAGGATTTTTTTTCCCTAATTCTTCCACTGGTAAACACAGTTTAGACTATAACAATTTGAAATTGTTAAGCCTTCCTCTGATAATACAGTTATATTCCATTTTACAGTCTGCCTCGAGCTTGTGGTTTCTGTTATTGCTGTATTTATTTTACGGTAATTTTAAGACTGTCTGCTACATTTTTAAAGAAATTTTCTGAGACCGGAGATCCAATTCACAATTCATCTCCTACCTGCTGTCATATCACAAAGCACAAAGTTTACATGCAAAATAGACATTGGATCTACTTTGCAGTTTTGTTCCTGAACGAACACTTGCTTGATTTGGGCCATCAGTGTGTTTACAAGATTAGATGTGAGGAGGCTATGCAGACTACAAACTTGTTACCAAAAAACCCAATAATTAAGAAATCAAGTGTGTCCTGCACACAGAGCAAATGGATGTAATATTTTCATTGAACCTGCCTTAGTTTTTTTTTTTGTTTTGTTTGTTTTCCACCAATTTTCTCACCCTGTTCAGTTGGACATTTACTTTTTGTGGAGGTTTTATTATAGCTTAGCTCCGTTACTCAGCATCCAATGGCTGTTGTATCATTCCGAAAAAAAAAAAAAGTATAACTTTTTGAGCTCTGTCTCATGTACTTATAAGTTATTTATACACCTCAAAATGCACCAGCTCCATTTAGAGAAGGAGTCTTTAAGTAAAAGATAACGCATGACACAACTGTCTCCAGACAGTGTAAAGAAAGTTGCAGGAAGTTCATGTTTCATAAATAAACAAAGCTCACAATTATGGATCCAGCAATATATTCATAGCAGAGTATTGGGTTCTGAAAAAAAAACTATGCTGTGGCTTATTTAGGGATTAATATGCTAACATAGGACTGTAGTTTGTTCAGGCTGTGAAAGAGCAAGAGTAGCAGAAAGGCAGAACAAATTACAGCACAGGTGTCAAACTCCGGTCCTCAAGGGCCACTGTCCTGCAGTTTTTAGATGTGCCACAGGTACGAAACACTGGAAAGAAATGGCTTGATTACCTCCCTCTTGTGTAGATACGTTCTCCAGAGCCTTGCTAATGACACCACACCGGCCAACGGCCCTTGAGGACTGGAGTTTGACTCCCCTGTATGACAGCATAACTGCACTGTTGTGTGCCATGTACCTTTAGTAAGAAACGTTGTGGATATAAAAATGTTAGTCTTTCCCTGGAAATTAATAAATGTTAACTTTATTTAAAATAAAGTTAAGATTCTGCAAAATTTTCTAAATTTTGAAGAATGTTCTAGCCATGCTAATCTATAAGGTGTTAAAGCCAGTTTTACATGTCTTTACTTCTTAATCATGTCCTTTGAAGTTTTACTAAAACACAGCTTTACAACAACCTATTTTTCCACTAAGAACCGTTATGCAACCTCTGCTTCAAATATAAATGTTTAATGGTGCCTCCAGGCACAAACACAAGAAAATTAAATCCTATATCCTCTCACGTTGCAGTTTCTGAAATTGTTCAATCTTTTGATGATTCACTGTCATGAAAAACCACCACCGACCTCATTGTCAGCATCCCAACAGTGACGATTCTCATATTTTAAATTAAAATAAGAAAACTTGATAACATTTTCTATATTACTTTAACCCCAATTTAGGATGTAATTCAAGATGACTAACTCAAATTTATTTAATAATTTTTCCTGGGTAAACAGGATAGATAAATAAGATTACTTTGTTTTAGTAAGGTTCATTGTAAATTGCATGGGCCTAAACAAAGATAAAACATTGTTTTGAACTTGTCGAAAAAAGTAAATGTAATTCTGCCCATTATAACTTAAGGCAGTCAAGTTTAGCTGTTTTTTTTTTTTTTTTTTTTTTTGTATTAGACCGCAGAGAATTTAGGGTCGCAGATTATCTGCTCCAGAAGCTACACAAGAAAAACCACAATATTTCTCACGGATATGGACATATATTCAGATATTCCCGATACGCCAGCATTCATGAGCCCTGAAAGCTTTCACCACATCTCTGCTGACATTATGTCAACCCCTGTCATAGTGCAGAGATAGCTTTCATTCCTCTGCACATCGGGGGGGCAAAGCTGCAGAGACAGCCGACTGCTGCTCCCAGAACCATTCCAACATCTCCAACGACTCATCTTTTTTTCCACCAAAAAATAAATCACCACCACATGCATGGGCCAATTTATTGAGATTCTTCTCAGCTTATGACTCACCAAGGTCTTGCAGTGAGAAACAAATAAAGAAGTTTGGACTTTAAGAGCTGCTCTGGATGTTGCATTCTGTATGTGAGCAAAAGGGTCACTTCCAAATGCCCAATGAATCCAAACTGTTGGCCATGTTCAGAACATCGAGTTCACAAACATTTTGTGTAATATGACAAAAAAGAACAATAATAAATCAGGTGGCATGGTGAAAAGAAACTCAAGAGAGTAATGTCCCACTCTGCCCTAGAAATATGGCGATAGCAGAAAGCACATTTGAGCGTGTGGCTCGCTTGCGTCAGTGCTGCATGAATTGCTTAGTAATTAGAATTGTTCAGCCCCTCATTTTTCTTTTAAAAAGCAAACTTTTTCAAGAAATTTGTCTTTTCAAGTTAATGGGAACATTAGCGGTTCATTTACAATGCAGTTTCTCATGAACAAAACTCTCCTACTGAACCAATCAACATGACCGTAAATCAAATCTACTAAATTACTCTTCATGGTTGTTGATCCTTTCGGAAGGTACCGTATTTGTAGGTCTTTTTTAAACAGTTATCTTTGCTTCCCTTTTTCTTTGTGTTTAACAGCTCATTTTGTGGTATTATTCTGCGAACTGCTGCCTGTGGCTGTGACTTCAAAATCTCTTTCACTGTCTCTTTATCTCTACTGCTAGCCATATACGAGTCTTTAAACAGATTATACCAAAGTAAAAGTCAGGACACACATACACACACATATTATGTCCATCAGAAGAGATTCATACACCAATATTTCCCCAGGGTGTTTTTTAGGGTTACAGGCAGCAGTGTAGAGTTATTACTGTGCACATTCCCATATTAACTATAGTGTTTTACTGTGAGATAAAAGAGTAGTGTGTATAAAACACCACTATAAGGCTGCTGGTGGTAATTGAGCTCACTAATTACTTCCTGAGCTGAGAGAGTTGTCAGAAAGAGGAGGAGCTGTCACAGATGGTGAGAGACCCACACTGACGCCAGGATACCCGGCCTCTTCATCATTGGAGTTGAGCATGTGTGTTTGTGCGAGACTCGGTAATTGAGGGAATGAGTGTGCAACCAAGATGGGGTGTTCAAATGACACATTAGAAACACCAAACACACGATACGCCACAAAGGAGTTTGAAAGCTAGGAAGTGCCTATCAAATAAATTACTGTTTTCTGTCGATTTCGTTTTCAAGACAACTCACAACACTTATGACTGGGACGATCCAGCTTGGCAGAACATATTTAGCACCCACCCACCTCCAAGCATTGCTCATGCTCACACAGGGTGCCCATGTGCAACCAGATGCTACGGGATAGTTTATTAATTATTTGATTTTATTTTTTACACTATTCAGCTCCTTCCATGATTAAAACACTGTTGGCAGAACACTTACCACTGTGAAGGTCCGTCTGTACCGCTGACCTCCAGCAGGTCGTAGTCGTCCTCCAACTGAAAGTCAGAGAAAACCAAGGCGATGGTGTCTCCGGGCTCGGCCAGCACGGTCCAGGTGCAGTCAGCATTGTTGTTGTACTCGGCTGGATAATTGGGGGTGGTGATCACCCCGCTCTGGCCCCGCAGTGTCCCTCCGCATCCATCATCAGCTGTAAGGAAAAGAAAGTTAGGAAAGTCTCAACACACCACTGTTATAGCACAATGATGATCCAACGGTGAACTGCAGCGATAACTGCTGATGTCCAGAAAAATTAGCGCGTCAGAGCAGGGAAAGTAAAAAGGTCAATAAACGCAAACTGCAGCTTAATGCAGCTAAAAGTTCACCTTTAGTTAGGACTCTGCAATACCTAAATGAGCTGTCTATTGCAGAGCGGGAAAAACTGTATTTTTCCCGGAGACTAGAGGTGGGAAAAGCTGAACATTTTGGTTCAATCCAGCAAACTAAATACAGGATCAGTATCACCAATACTGATATACCGATACATTTGGTAAAGTTTGATAAGCATCAAACTTCTGACCGTCAGGAGTTTTTCTCTATTAGTAAACGGAACTAACTTTTCAGATAGTGTCAACCCACAAGCCTTTCCACCTCTAAATGAGACTGTTAGCATTTAGAGAACGACAAATATTTCATGTTTAAAGCTTTTTTGGGGAGGCAAAGTTGACAGAGAATTGCATTTCCACTTGCCCAAGCAGCAGAGAGAATCAGTGTAATGTATTGGTCAACAGTATCTTTTTCAGACCCTGCACTCAAAATCTCCTTTGCATCTTGTTGTTCTAGCAGATTGGGTGGTAGTCCTCACCACTTCTACAGCTTTCCTTCAGAGATCCACAACAAGTAGCCGAAAACATGCGAGGAAGGAAGTTAGCTTCAAACGCCACTGGTATAATCCAGTTAGTGATTCCAATGTCGACAGTTAAAGAAGAAAAACAGAGCAGACTCTTTCTTGCAGCTCTAAATAATCCATATTGTTATTCAAGGGAGAACACATTAGGAGCTGTGGTTGTCTTGTTTGATGTGGTTCAGCTTTAGGCCATGCCATGCAAGCTGCTCTGCTGCCCATCCACTGTCTCCCAGCTCATTGTATTCCTAAGTTTTATTCAACCAGACTGTAACTCTGTGAAAACTTGCTTCTGGACGTTTTTAAGTAGCATCATGTGGATTTAAAAAGTAAAAAAATAAAATAAAACAAATCTTTGTGTTCTCTGAACACACAGAAATCTGCTGAAACCTAAACAGCATTGTTTTATTCACCACTAAAAAAAAGATACTGCAGTGAATTACAGAATATCTTTCTATTGTCCAACAGTCTGCCAGAGGGCAAAACGCAGCAGTCTTACAGTTTCAAAGTCCCTTACACTGGTTTTACAGCCAGCAAGAATAAAGGTTTAGGCCATGATGCAAAGTAATGCAACAAGGAGGGACATGATTCAATTCAGACTAATGCGGGATTTAGTTAATCAAAACGACTCAGCTTAAAGCTTAAATAATAAGTCGTTCACATAATGTGGTGCTGAGACAATGCTCATAATGTCTTAGATGTTGGAACAATACTCAATGTGTCCTCAAAGCTGAAGTGTTGAAAGCTGAATAAAATTGCAAATCTATAGATCTCAGGAAGTTTAGAAAACTAATACTGCATCAGAGCGCCTCCGAAACTGCATCACCAGTGGAGCGAGCAGTGGTCAAAATATACTAAAATCTACAAAAAAAAAAAAAAAAAAAAAACACTGTTCCAGATCACGTACTCCCTTTCGTGCCTGTTTTCATTGACTGCCATGGCCTATTTCAGCAGTATAATTTGCCCCGACACAAAACGAAATGTACAAGGAGTGAGTTTGAGGTGTTGATTTTATTCCCCAATTCCCCAGATCTCAGTTCAGAATCAGAAACAGCTTCATTCACCAAGTGGTGGACACAAAGAAGGAACTAAACTTTGGTTATTTAAAAAATAAAAATAAAAAAAATAAAAAGAAGCTTTTTTAAAATTTCTTCGAAAAGAGGGAAAGACAAAGGCGAATTTGAACCAATGTTTAAACTATTTGAAAAAGAGGAGGAAATCCCAGACCAACTAGTCTCATCCATGGCGGGCCCACCTAATATTTGAAGTATATCTTTTTTTTATATTTTTGCAGCAAAAGCTTCACCAGTACACTGCTAGACAGTTGGTCATATTGTGCCGAGAATGTTTGTTGCAACTGAAATGTGTGAAGATTAGTACCGGTGTGCTTAAAAATAAAGCGATGGGGGGTCATCAGTTTGTATTTTTTAGCACTTTTACCACGGTTATGTCCTATGTAAGAACGTGTGTCAGTGGGAGAGATTATAGTGGCCGAGCATCCGGCGGTGACGAGGACCTCAGAAGGCCGTCCATCATTCGTTCAAACTGTCACCATGGCAAACCCCCTAAGGGAGGGCGAGCACGGACGAGCCGGAACCTGGGGGTGTGATTTTCAACAGGGGGAAAATCCCGACAGCGGGAAGAGAACAGGGGATGAAGAGGATGACTGGTGACATGAGAGGAAGAGGCCAAAAATATATATATATAGTGGAGAGAATGTGGACAATAAAGAAAGAGAAAAATGGCACAAGGAATGACAGGTGATTGTTGCAGAGGGAGAGACAGGAAGTAGAATGTAGAAAAAAAGCGCACAGAGACATATATTGACATTCTACACAAGAATGTTTCTTCACACTTGAAAGGAGCTTTTTTTTGACTCTAAACTCTCCCCTTTGCCTCGACTCTTCAACTCCCTCGGCTCTCTCCTGCTGCTATTGGCCACCAGATGTAAGAGGAACAAAATACAGCAATAAAACCCAGGTAGGACCCATTGAACATGCATTTTTCATTATCCAAAAGGTGTATATAAAAATAATAAAAAGGTGATTTTTTTTTCTTTTACAAAACGTATATGTGAATCTGTAACCCATGACTGAACAGCAGCATGCACATATTAGCGCTGTCACTTTCATAGTTTCCCATCATGTTTAGGGGGCTGATTTATTTATGTGAGCACCATTGTAAACCAGATATTGCAACGCATGCAAGCTAAAAGTATTTTAAAGGCATTCAATAAGAAATGGTTGTTCAGATGCACCATTGACCTACAAAGCAGAAACACAACATGTGACAACTTATAAAAGACTATTTACAATCTGCAATAAGTGCCACCTCTTTCAATACTACGCATTCCAAATAGTAGCGCGAGAGGAGCTAGACTTTTTTATGTTGTGTCAGTAGGAGAAACATCAGAAAACGTCTGCTGACAGTCTAAGAAGGAGTCCAAGGTCAAATCTAAAATGGGCCTAAAGTTTTATTTCTGTGACACACGTGCCTCTCGAGACATCTGTGATTTGTGCTTTTTAGCTGGATCATTTTCTTAGTAAATCACCTTTCACGTGTTTCATAGAAACGCTCTTGCTGGGGGTTCATAAAATGTCGTTTTCGATCAAAAACAGTGCAAAACGAGAGAGAGAGAAAAAAAACACATCCAAAGTGTCCTTTAAAAGAGATTGTGGCTGAACTGTGTCTATATCTTAATTGACAAATACAGATAAAACAACTTCATGAGCATGGAGCAGGGCTTATAAAAGATTATCTGTACAATCATTAGCTGTGTGTAATGTTTGGCTCAACACTGCTGGCGCTCTGAGTCCAAAGTGGTGACCATGCCAAAATGTCCTGCCTGCTAAAAATGAAAGTGGGAGCTTTACACCTCCACATATGGGCAGGCACTATAATTGGAGTGACATTAACAATACACTTGCGCATTATGAAAGTGCACTCAGGTGTACAAGTTGACTTTTATGTGGCCTCGAAGGGACCTCGATTAATCACAGCAAAATTGCTAGTTCCTAAAACTTGTTGGCGTGTAATTTCAGCTGGAAAGATGGCCTAATCACGTCAGCGAGGGTTTGTGAATTTTCTTTCCAAAGGAGGAGATTTTCTCTGCCTGATGGGAAATAAGTAGCAAAACTATTTGTTTTGGTAAATTATTACTCATTTTAAGAAGGACATCATTGTTACATGCATTGTTGGACTAAAAGATTTTGACACATTCGCAATTCTGGAAATTCTCTTGTAGTCTAATTACATCAATGTATTTTAAGACATTTTAATTTGGACAGAATCTGTAAAACCCACAACTGACAAGAAGACAGGGGGAGGAAGAGTGAAAGAATAGGAAATATGATGGCTAAAAAAAAATACAAGCACCGTTCGGTTTTACGTGGTCTACTCCCACGCAACCAAAAACACAAAAGTCAAATTCAAAACTTTTTCAGACTGTGCATGGATCCTGTTTTTAGCAACACTTTTTCCAATACGAGCTTGTAAAAATTACAGTGACAAAAACACCAACAATAGTCTCTTCTGAGATGCATTGTCCAGTCATGTGCATGTGCCTGCATGTGATGGGTGGGTGGGGACTGTTCTGGCGCTCGGTGCCCAGCCATGTGTGCTCCTTTGTGGGCTTCCTGACTCCCGGCCTGGCTACAGATGGTATAGTGTCTCAGTGCTCTGCTCAGCAGGCACACTGACATAAACCATTGGCCACATGGACACAAGAGAACTCACACATGCACACGCGAACACAAATGGACATTCACGAACATGCCAGCTCACATGTCTTTAGCATGTGCGTCTGGTACGGTTCTGGAAATTCATTTGACTACGAATATGAATGATGCAAAATTTTTGACAATGAGTGTTGCTTTTGGTTTGTTTTAGATGTTTTTCAAATCTGAAAACTGTCAATCTGGGCCAGACAATGCACACTGGCAGGTGTCACTGCAGCAGGGGTGTTTGCTAGCTCTGAGGGAACAATAATTGGCACGAGTACCTGACTGGGAGCAAACACAAGAGGTCCCGCCATCATAAATAAGATATCAGTATGAACACAGCAAACATTGTGAATAGACACAAATGTGTGTCTGTGAGACGATTAATTCCATCAGCAAAACAGAAAAGCTGGGCTGATTGTGTGTGTTTTTAAGTGGACTAATGTATTTTGCTAGTAGGGTTAAGAAATAATCAGCAATTATGTCACTTGGAACAAAAAATTAATATTTCAAGCCGATTTTGTAATATGACTAGATGTTTTTTGGGTTTTGATAAACAAAAGTGAAAACATAATCAATTTGTGTTCTGTGTTTTGAAACTGTAAAAACAAAATAATAATAGTAAAAAAGAAGCAGCAATATTAACAAAGTTTAGTTTTAGTTGTAGGCCTGCATGTATTTCTTGCTGCTTACCTCTGCAGTAAGGAAGGGGGAAATCCCAGGCAGCCGTCCCAGTTGAAGTGGCGAGGCAGGAGAGTGTGGTGTGACCCTCCAGCACATAGCCAGGGCTACAGCTGTAGCGGATTTTATCCCCAATATTGAAAGTGGACCCCTGTTGATAGCCATTCAGTAGCTGGCCAGGATTACCACAAGTGTAACTGGGCAGAGCTGGAGAGAAAGGAAAGAACACAAAATGTACTGAGTACAAAAAAAAACAAAAACACCTTAAGGTTTGTGACACAGTGAAAAAAAGAAGAAAGCAAGAAAAGGGAGAGCTAAAAAACAGCATCAAGTTGTCGGATTTGTGACTCGTGTAGCAGTCTCCTCTATGGAGAAAATGCTGCTAAAACGTCGTGTTGCAAAAGACAAAGTGTTACGCTTCAATATGGAATTCTCTTCAAATGGATTTTTTTGCAAATGCGACGCGGGAGTTAATGCTCCGGCAATCAGTTGTCCCTGCAAATGAAGAAGTTCAACGGAACCTCATCTAATTCTGGTACTTAAGTACTATAGAAAGACGTGATTAATTACAGTTCCCTTTAAAACCCACATTTAAAAGAAATCCCATCAAAGCTAAATTGTTTTGTTCCTGATGCAATTCAGATAAGAACTAATGACCAACCAGAAATAACATGTGACATAACTATATACTCAAGAGTACATAACCTTGGCCAGAAACATTTACAAGGAACCTCAGAAATACTTCTTTTCTTGCATTTCTTCATATTTAAGCAGAGGTAGAAAACATCATAATTAGGAATGCACCGAGGGATGTTCTGATCAGGTCTTTCTGTCCCTGAATTATTTGAGTATTTTGTCATCTTAGGTCTCACTGCCCTTCCTCTGCAAATTGGTTTCCACACCACCAGAAAAATGCATCTACTTTTGTTCAAGTGATCAAATTTTATTACTGTATTATATATAACCTAGAAAATGGCAGACAAAAGTGTCCATCCCAAAAGTAAAGTAAAGCAACATTATTGAAAGCTACTTCTATTCACTGCTGGGTTGTTGTGGTTATACAATGACTGCAACTGCAAACTCGTCTAGTTACAGTGCTAATCTTCTGCAGACATTCCTATTTTCAGGAAATTTGCCATTTAATGTATGTGAGCGTTTCACAGTTTTGACAGGAGCTCCTTATGAGCCTGTTTGGCAAGCATGGATGCAAATCAGTCACAACATCACCTTATGAGATGAGATTTTTAGAGGGTAAAAATCACAAGCAACTCACTAGGGGTGAAGGACTCCAGCTGCAAGCTATACCATTAGTGAATTCATAGCAGGTGTTTTCCATCATCTGTTGAAGGCAGAACACCTGCTCACACACCAAGGATGCCCTAAATTACTCAGCACTGATTTGCCTTTTAAAGTACCTGGTTAGTACTTGGGTTCTTTCCCTCTGGTCTAATCAGATTTCTAATGATAGAGTAACTTGTCACTTTCAAGCTCCACTGTGCTGTAGCCTTTATTTTGATCTGCCAAGGCTACCTTGTTACAGCCTGTGTTCCATCACTACCAGATTAGCACATGCACAAGGACTCAAATTAGCATATTAGCTGCTGGGACAAATGCTACAGCTTGGCAACTTGGAGGCTCCTGGCACACAGGTAGCATTCCCCTTGAGATTTTGCTGCATAGTAATGTAGAAATAAAAAACTGTGAGGGGGGAAAAATGAGCATTTTTACATCTCAGTTTAGAAAAGAAAATCCAGAATATGAACACTTGTGGCTTTCTGTTTGTGTACCATCGTATTTCCTGCTTGAGATCGTACAGTTGAGGTTTCTTTAGTTGATGCCGTGCAAATGAGAGGCTTGTGTGATGCAAATTTTTCCGTCCATGAAACTCTACCAGGATAACCACATGCCGAGTTTATTTTTGGGACTAGACTGACTGTTCTTTCAGAAAGAATTTCTGACTGTCTGAAGAAAAAGCTCCAAAAGAAAATGAAGCCCAGTAAGACCAAGCAAAAAGGAAAAAAATTAAACAATGAGAAATTTAAGAACACAGAAAATGATTGTCACGAAGAGCAGCAGGCATTTTTGTTGCCACAGATAAGGAATGGACTGGTGATTTTCACGGTGAAAGCTTAGGAAAAGAAAACACTTTTGATGGTGTTTACGCAAAATAAAAAAGTTTTAACATGATCTAATAAGCCAAAGTCAGAAAAAAGAACTGATCGATTTTAACAGTGGCTTCAAAGTAAATATGCTAATAATAGTGCAGGACGATATTCTCACACAGAACTTTTAAACATAGACATGTTGACTGACACTTAAATGGTCTTGCACATGTATAATTTTGCAAACCAGTTTCTATGTACTAGCTTGAACAATGGATTAGGCTCAAGGCTCATTCTTTCCGGGGACAGTGTCCTCTGTCATCCGACTGGTCCCCAACTCCTCATGTCTAACCCAACAACAGCAACCTTGAGGCGCTCTTTGCAGCAGGCTCATATTTCACAGCAATGGGGGACTTGGCCTGTCCCTGGGGTCTGAATCCTATAAGCAATGCTACTGCTGAAGTGGCAAATGATGCTCTTGTACATCATTGCAACTCGCTCTACCTCACATGGGCCAAAGGCAGAGGCATACAGACGCACACAAGAGCTTGCAAGCTTTTTCTGTAAGAAATGAGTCGCCGTGCCATCCGTCATGTCATCCATCAGTCACCTTCTCAGGCTATAATATTTCATTATTTCTTGTGTCATCCCCATTGCCTCCCATTTATTGCCTCCCATTTATGGTGCTTAAAACAGAGCAGAGGAAGGAGGGAGGCACAACGGAGCTTTTCTCCCGTGGGAAGGCTTCTTGACCTCCATAAGCCTCACATTGTCTTCCCAGGTATTTCCAAGTCTGTCCCTCTATTTATCAATGCCTTTCCCAGAAAAAGGGGTGAAGGTTGTAGACCTTTGTAGAAACTTTTTCATTGTCCGAACCATAATACATAGTTTTAAAAAGCCGATGCTGCAAAATAGAGATGGTAAATATCCATTTTATTGACATTATTAAGAAAAGTCATTGGAGGGGATTTTAATGTGCTGCTCTCAATCCTGGAAGTTCTAGAAGTTCATTGTCTCTTGTTTTAATTGAATTTTAACAGGACATTTCCTGGCAGATAGAGGCCATAGCAAAGAAAGGAAGAAAGGGGAAAAAAATAAGTACAACTTGCTTCAACTTTGAGCCTTATCTCATCAATACAACAACACAGTAAACTCTCTGTAACTCTTCAGCATGATGTTAGCTCCCCAATAGCGAGACGTGTTTAATTTAATTTTGTTTTCATCAAAATTAAAGAAGAATGACCAAAGTTCAGTGTCTGTATGTAGATGTGTTTAGGTCAGAGTTAATACTAAGGTAGAGATTTTTTTAGGTAGAAATGTTTGTGCATCTGCACCGAGTGGTAAATTGTGGAAAAAGCCATTGATGCAGATCTGTATCGTTGTTTAAGACAGTGTTCAAAGAATGTGAAAAAAAATGAAATGGCTTATGGTCCAGACCTTACTGCAATATAAAAGATAGAGCATCAAAGTGAAAAGCAACTTTAGTCATAGTTTGGAATTGTGTTTATCAACATGATACTGTATGCGTAATAATAGAAAAGAAGACACAATTCTTGATTTCAAATGACTACAGTCACATAGGAAAATGAGCACAATGTCCAAAATGTTTGTCCTTAACCAGAGACTTGTGCATAATAAAGGTCTGTGGAGCATCTGACAGATGTTTTACTGCAGTTCTAAACTCCTCAGTTTATTTAGCTTTATTTCTCATTCACAGCACAAATACCATAAATAAATAAATTTGATGATCTGGTCTAATTAACGCTTGTAACATTTTGTATTTTCACCTTTCAGTAACTTTTAACTTACTAATGTTTTCTTAGTTCTTGCACATCGAGTCTTCAATCTAGTCCCTCCGGTTCTGAGTTGCTCTACTTCTTCCTGCCATGTCTTTGGACGTGACATTGCGAGATCGATCCCGACACACAGGTGCATTAGCTCAATAAGCAGTTTCTGCTTTGTCAAGCGGCAGTTCAATCAATGCATTCTGTTCACTACATATGGACTGGACAAAGCTGGCAACTCTGATCGCTTCTGATTAGTGAGGCTGCAGAATGCCAAAAACTGACTTTTTGTTGCAAGAATTGTGTCTTCTTGACATTAATTAAAAGAAGCAACGATGCCTTTTATAAAGTATAAATGTGTTATTTACACAGGTTTTTGGAGAATGTTAACAACCAGCTACATTTTCTTGAACCCTTCATTAAAAACAGCCCTAATCCATCACAGCATGGACTCCCTGAAGGTATGCTGTGGTATTTGGCACAAAGATGTTTGCAGCAGATCCTTTAAGTCTGGTAAATTGTGAGGTGGGCCTTCCATTGATTGGATTCATTTCTTCATCACACCCTGGGGATGTTTGATTGGACTGAGACCCGGGGAATTTGGAGGTCAAGTCAAAACCTCAAACCTGCCGCTGTGCTCCATAAACTAAACTTGAACTATCTTTGTTTCATGACGGGGTGCATTACCGCTTCACATAGAGGCCATGGCCTATTAGGGAATGTTCTTTTCTTGAAAGTGTGTTTGCAGCCGGCAACAAGACATTTATGGAAACCAGGGCTTGTCAGAATATTGTCCAAAGTATCACATCTTCTCTTCCAACTTGCGTTCTTCTCATGGTGTCTCCTGGTCGCTTGCCAGGTATTCCCAGGCAAGCGACACAGGTATTTTGCTATCCATGATTCATTAAACCATGACAATTGAATTCAGCATTTATGGTCCACAGATTCACAACAAACGTTTTGTCAAGGGACTGTACAAAAAAAGGACAGTTTACATTTCACAATGGTCCAATGTTCTCATTGTTGTGGTGTTAGGCAGAAGATAGGAGTCTGCATGTGTACCACAGAGTGGACAGCTTTGCAGTCTAATATGTAACAAACTAATGCACAGTGTATTCTCGTGCACTCTGATCAGAACCAGTAAGGACTTCTGCATCAATCTCAGCTCCAGTAGGTAGGCCTGTTGCAATAAATAATAAATCAATTAATCAAGTGATAAAGGGAAATTATTGACCTCATTTTAATTTATCGGCTTTATCGTTTCTTCCAGCCTCTTTCTCTTTCTTTAAATGATACTGGATGATAAAAAGACTCGTCTCCAGTGCTCTCCACTCACCCTCCCTTCCTCATTTCCTTAACGTAAGGGAGGAGTGAACAATTGCATCAGGTAGACAGATATGCACATCTTCTATATTTAAACCCAAAGATTACTGAAGGGCAACATAGTATACAGATTTCATAATCTGTACTCTTTTGGTTGAATGTAGTTTTTCTTTCCACTTTGGTTTTTTGATGCGTTTAGTGTTTATTCAAGTCCATTTTTTTGTGAACGGAGACTGAGAGTCCATTTCATTTTTGTTTTTGGTTGTCTTTTTTTGTTTACTTGTGCCAGTGTTAAGTGTTCTCTTGAAAATAAAGTGTATTTATTTTTGGCAGAATGTGCTTGTGTCAGTATGTCATTACCATTACATCCACTTAAAAAGGTCATCAAACAATATTATTGTTGATAGCAATAAAATAGTAAATAGAATAGTAAAATAGTACATTAAAATTGCTGGTGTCTGTTTGGTGCAATTAAATGGGATGTTAATAGTTTCCTTATTTAAGTTCTAAACTGAATGAGATAATTCTTGTCTTTTCTTACTCAGACACAGCACAGCACAGGGCCAATTGCTGTGTGGAAGCTGTTGAGGAAACTCATACAGAACTGATGGCACTCCACATTGTCTGTAAAATGGAATAATGTGCCATTCAGTACCCATTCGCTATATTCGAGACTAAACTAGGAGGGATCATGGAGTATCAGACACTTCAAGGAAAGCCGGGAGACAGATGAGAGACGTGTCTCGGGGAAGTTTGGAGGGGAGACGGGTGCATGTGTGCGCAGCCTGGACTCTTTATTTTCCCATTTAAATCCATATGGCTTTTCAGGCTTATCTCTCTACTGACAGAGAAAACATATAACCCCGGAAATCCCACTGTACAAATGTTCAAAGTCAGGTACAAGGACTGTTACTATATTTTTTTAAATATGGACTGGAGCAGATTTATAGCGAGATGCAATAAAGTGTTTAGGATTCTACTAGAGTTTTAATACTTCAAAAGCAAACTTATGAGTTAATGATAGCAACATAATTGCATAATTGTGTATGTTGTTTTATACAACTTAAGAAAAAGAAAAGCTTATCAGCCACATGGAGCTAAATTTAAAAGCTGTAATTGCTAATTAGGGTGAAAATTGAGTAAAACAAATATATGTTTAAATGCAATCAACAACCGCTGCATTATAGTTCAAAACTACATTAAATATTTTTATTTTTTTTAAATATGGATATCAAAAATCGCATCCACATAAATTCTGTATATGAAATTTTAGTATTTTCATTTAAAAAAAATAAATTAATGAAATAAATAAATAATCTGATTTTAAAATGGGTAGCAGCAGCATCTTGAAAACGTTGGTTGGGGCAACAAAAGTCTAGAAATGTCAGAGGTATGAATAGGAAATTTAGAAGTTTAATAATATCATCAACCGTGAGGAAACTGATCATACAAAGAGTTTCATGCAGATGCTTAATGTTTCCTATCAGTGCAGTTTCTGAATACAGCTCCACAAATCGCAGCAGGGAAGAATTTTTTACTACACAACATTCATGGTTCATAATTTGATCAAACCACTTCAAGAATTTAAGAAATTAAATTTCACCAAGAACAAAGCTGAAAGTCGATATAGGGGCTTTGAGCTGGCACAGTATTGAAATCTGAATCAGGTGTGGACATTTCTAATGTCCACAAATAATTGTCTTTAAATGTAATTTGGAGTGCTGTCCAGAAATGCAGCCTGATGATACAAAGCCAAAGTCTTACGCCACCTCCATAGAGGATATGAGGTGAGGCTCATTACAATGAGCTGAGAGCAATTAATGTCATCACATTAATTGAAATTAAAAATTTTGCTTAAACCACAGACAATACTTTCCAGACTGTCAGTGCACAGTAAACATGTATGTTTCATTGTATTTTCCAAAGCATTGTTAGGATTAGCACATGTATGTTGTAGAAGGCCTATTGTCATGATAGTGGTTCTTCTTATTATGATTCTGCCCCCCTAAAGAGGGAGCTTTTTGTGGGTTTTATCATATTCAAAAACTCACCAAACTTGGCAGACGCATCAAGCCTGTGTGAAATTTACACATTTTGCGGTCGTCTAAAAAATTGCGAAAGAAACGGCTCAATGGCGCCACCTTTGCAACTTTCTAAATACTCTCTGCTGTGACCTTACTTGTAGACACCCCAAGATGCATAGAAAATACCCTTTGACCTAATCAAGATGAAACTGCGTCCAGAGACAGAAGACATGTTGGTGTGTTGTGGATTCCAACCTGCTTCGAACCCACCATCGAAGCAGGTGGGCTTGAGGCTGAATTATAAAACTTGGTACATGTGTATCTTGTCAAAAAAAGTCTCTTAGAGTCATGGTCTAAACCCAAAAGGAAGTCGGCCATCTTGGATCAAAGCCGTCATTTTCTCTTTTTCACAGAGGTCGGATCTGATCGAACTTGTCCCACGGTTTTTCAGATACAGACTTCAGAATCACTCAGCCCAGTCTTGAGGCATTGAAGGTCAAAAGTTATCAAAAAGATTTCTCGCTTCGCTTCGAGGGCCTCTAACGCCGCTCGCAGCTTTAATTTTTTATTACAATTTAACCGGTATGGATAAACACATAAACCCTTAATGCAAACAGGGTTGGACGAACACTGAAGTGGACCAGTTTAAAAGGTGAAGCCAAACATAAAAAGTCCTCCACCTGGCCTCTTAAATTTGTCTTGCTTTGCCATTTTCTAAGCCAATCCTCTTTTCTGCACTTACAGGTTGCCTTGGAAACTGTAAAGGCTCACCAGAGAGAACGTTATGGTAGATAAAGTGTTGATGTGTGAAAGTGCCGTTAGAAAGGTTTGTGCATCTCTTTTTCTTAGAGGGTCCTGCGTTCTCAGACAAAAAAAAAAAACAAACAAAAAAAAACATTTGACTGAAGGGCATGAAATAACTGTAGACACATTCAAATCGACAGGATCTTTTGTGCATAGATTTTACTTATAATATTCATAAATCTGACAGGATTGAAAGGGGAAAAGAACAGTAAAATTCAAGTCACTTCCATTTTTTTGGTATTACAAGCCTTGAGCGCTGAACTTTGACTAAAGCTTCCCATTTCCTCACCTCATTCTTAACTTAAGAAGCTGTGATAAAATATATTTTTCGAATATTATTTAATTTTAAAAATCACTATTATGTCAAAAAGGTGGTTGTCCTAGAGAAACCTTGTCCCTGACATTCTTTATTATTACATGCTGAAATATTACCAGAAATGCAATATGGGTTTCATGTAGAAAATACGTATGATTTAATAGTTTAAGAATGTGTTGTTGGTTTGCATGCTTGTTCACTCTAAATGACCTGGTGTCAGCTGTTCTGGTATAAATAAATCATATCCTCCATGATATGGCTGTAAATTAAACTGTTTATTTAAGTCATTTAGGAACCCTACAGGGCACAATTGCTGTGCAGTATTGCTATCCATAAAAGTATTGTTGACTGTTTTAGATAATACCATTGTTATTTATAACAATACCTTCAACTGTGAGACCCTCTCCCACATCCTCCATGCATATCCATATTTAACCTCAGTTGGGCATTTGTTGATGTTAAAGATGTAACACAAATCCAAACCCATGCTGCAGTTGTTCTATGCAAGTTCAATTCAGGTTCGCTTCAGTTCCTCTCGCAACAAGATGTCATCTCAAGGTACCTGACTTGTAAAGATATTTCTGAGTTGCAATCAGCCAATGAAAAATATATGTCTGTTTTTCCACAGCACCTCGTATCTCTTTTCTCTCCAAATCATACTCTTTTTTTCCATTAAATCATTCAAAGGGCGGGTCTCTGCTGTCGGTTCACAAACAGTGAAAGTGCAGCTGAGCACGGCAAACATTGTCAATGAAAAGGAAAGCCAGTGCAGATTTTGTGAATCGCTTCGGCATGTTTGTACGCATATTTTCAGCGCGATCGCCATTTGTAAAGATTCAGCTCTGTTCTGTTGCAACACAGAACTCCAAGTCCTTCAGCAATCCAGCAAAGAACAATCATTGCATTGACGTGGCTTTTAACAGCGTATCTGTTTAATGAAAGCAAGGGTTGGTTCATTAAATTCACAGACTGAAAAATCAAAGAAAATAATTTCATAGAAAAACTGCCACAGATAATTTGACAAAAATTACAACTTGCCTGAACAAAAGAAGTTGATTTTGACCATAGCATTTAAGGAGTCAGCAAGTGAATAATGAACTGTCAATAAAGTATGAAAGGATTTGTGGGGAAAATTGGCCGTGGCTCATCAATGAATGTGTCTGATGAATAGTTGCGGATCAAAGCAATCTGGTGAACACAGAAAAGATTGAACACGTCAACGAAGGAGGAGGCACTTGGTTAGCATCAATTATTTTAATGAGTCAATGCACCAGTTGCTGTATAGCCATCACTGAGCATTTCATCATGGATGGTAACATGAAACCACCGCAATCCTGATGATATACGAGATTCAACAGCTGTTTAATAATAAAAAGTAGCACATTCAATTCATCTTATACTTGACTTCAGTCCCAGTGAAAAACAAAACATCAACAGCAGCACAGGGGAATCAAGGGCTCCATGAAATACAACAAATAAGACATCCATAAAAAAAACAGCATAAAAAACTGATTACGTTCATGTGTTCTATTTTTAGAAACAAGCCGGTGAACGCCACACCAATGGTAGAAAAAATAATCATAAAATTGATTTTGACACGAATAATAAAGCTATGCCGTGTCACGCATACATCACGGCACAATTGGACTCACATCTCCTGTCAGCACTTCAGTAGATGGCAGGAATGCATCGTTTACTTGACTCAGCCAGATACAATTAAACTAAGAACAAAACCTTAACAGCAGAAATGTATCTCTCCAGTTGCACACTAACTTGAAAAACAGATTTTCTTTTTGCCACTTCAAGTTGTATATTAGATCATAACAACGGATTCCACACCATCCAGAGTTTGTTCAGCCAATGGTGCAGTGCAGGGTAAGAGAATCCAACAGAATCTTCTTTTACTTTATTTTTCTCAAATAATTACCTTTGAGAAGTAGGAACAAAACACCATACAATGAGAAACTAAAGAAACACAAGGGTTTCCTGGTTCATGGGATTTATGGAAATGGGAAAGTTTGGGAAGTACAATGAACAATTATTGGGTTTTGCACACAGAATATGCAAAACCCAATACTTCAAATATGCACGGTCTGTTCACTGTGACTGTGTTAATATTGAATTCTTTTGAGAATTCAATATATTTAATGTTATAAGAATCAGGTTAGAAACTACTCATGTGTTCAATTAATGTTGACAGTGTCACCAGGAGAATTTGAGTGTATTTTTTAAAATAAAAATTAAAATGTTTCTTAGTGTATTTTAATATTTTCCTAGATCCCAAATAACATGTCACGTCTGACAATTTTTTAAAAATAGTCTATAAGTAGAATACCTTGCAAAACTGGTTCTTTTCCAAAAGTCATGTAAAGGACAGAAAGCATGTCTAAAATGTTTTTTAGCAAGAGGAGACAGAAATGTGCATGTGATGACATGCTGAGGAGATAATTCAGCAATTTAATTCAATTGTGTCCACGTAGGAATGAATTCATAGGTTGCAGGACGGTAGCTCTAGAGTATCAGAGCTTAAGATCTTATTATTGCAAAAACTGTCACCCCTTCACCTTGAAGCTTTACTCTCTCTTGGCTCATCAAACAAGATAAACCAATCTCGTTTGATCAAAATCTAAAATAAATTAATAAATCAACAGGTACAAATTATTGTCCGGGGCACTACATTTTTCAAAGAACAAACAATAAAAGAGCCCCGAGCTACAAACAAGAATTATGTTAACAAATTTATCAACCACTAAAACATTATTAATAAAGAGCACCACAAGGATCAAAATATATATTTTCTTAGGCAATATAATACATCTGCTCAAGGTTCTCTGCAGCTTTGGAGTAAAAATAGGATATTTTCACATCCACAGTGAGAAATGTAGGAACTTAAAACATACCTGTTGTAATCACAAAGTGCTGTACTTAAGCATGAAAATGTAGGTGTTTAAAGCATAAAGGTAATAGACAACGTCTTAATATGATGGCTCAAGTTTTTATGGGAAAACGTGGTTGCGGATAGCATTAATTCCATTCTCTGTGAAACTGGGATTACATTTTGCTTTCAAAAAGGCTCACAATTCTTCTAGGCTAGCATTTCAAGTCCCAAAGCACAAATGGACACAATTGCACTGCAAGTCCTAACCTTTTTCTGCCCATAGTGATTACACCTTGCACGGAAATCTTCAGTTCAACATGAAAAGGGCAACAACAAAAAAATCACAATACTTTCCATTTACGTCAATGTCAAATCTATTCATGAGGCGTAAAACTCCACCAAATTGCTGTGCAAAAACAATAATAAAGTAAGTTGATAAAAAGAAAAGGAGAAATAATACAAGAAAAAAAACTCAGTATATATAAATAAAATAATAACAGTAGAGCTACTGTATCAGGCCTCAATTGAATGCCAAAAGAATAAAAATTAGTTTTAAGAAGCGACTGAAAAAGATGCAAGTCGTGGGCAGATCTAATCTGGAAAAGTAGATTATTCCAGAGATTAGGAGCAGCAGCAGAGAAAGCCCGATCTCCTTTTCTCTTGAGTCGACACCGAGCGACTTTCAGTGGCAGCTGATTATTTGAGCTTAAAGTTCTTGACACAGAATGAAATTCCAAAAGATCCTGAAGATAAGGAGGAGCTAACCCATTTAAAACGTTATAAGTTGTTGAAGAATCTTAAAATGTATTTGATATGAAACAGGCAGCCAGTGTCAAGAGGCCAATAAGGGCCTAAAATGGTCACCTTTCCGGGTGCCTGTAAGAAGCACAACAAAGCCAATAACATATCATACCGAAACATACTTGAATGTGCACCCAAAAATAGATATGATCTAAGAAAAAAAAAAAGAAAAGAAACAAATCTATCTCACTCCATAGAAAATGCATGGGTCACTGACTTTAAAGATAAAGTTTTCAAACATAGGTCAAGCATGGCAAATTACCCTCAAATTGTACACAATTATCACACCTCCACGGCATGTTTAACCTTCTCAGGGTTCAACAATCGCTCTTCATAGCCTGGCAGCACAAACACTTTCTACAGCATGTGTTATTGTGCAGCTCTGTACTGTATGTAGAACAACATTTCTGTTTAAATGCATATTAATTACAGCGGAGCAGAAAACAAGTCAGCATTTCATATGTACTCCGTCTGCTGAAAAAAACAGACTAACTGAAGTTTCTATTTGCGTTGTTATTAAATCTTATTTAACCAATTGTCCTCCCTTAACAAAAAGAGAATTATCCCCTCATCTGACGGCAAAAAGGAAACAAAATACTAATTAATGTTACCTCAGGACAGACGAGAAAAATTACGTTACCAAGCTGCAAATCCACAAGCCACTTTAAACAAAGGAACACACTACTGCGCTCGGGTTGTACAGGACTAACACACCGATAACTTTTTGGCGAGTTTAAATAAAGCAGGTAACCACTTTACTAGCAAAGTGGTTTTGAGGTTACATTTGATCCCTTTATCCCAAAAGGAAGAAAAGGAAGCAGTTTGGCTTTGTGGGGCTTTCTGGGGAGATGAGCTAATCCTCTAAAAGATCCATGGCACTGGAAGAGACAGAGCTGTGCATGAGTAACGGCACAGCAAATCTGCCATGTGGCGTTGCTTGTGTTTCTCTGATATGGTTGTTAGGATGACCTCGATCGACGTGGTGCAAAAAGACTCCCTATAGCTTCATCTACGACCCGAGACATTGTTGTCATCATCGCATCTCTGTAGTGACAAAAGCATGTCATGATTATTTTACACTCACCATCACAATGTGTCCCACATTAAAAGGGGGGAAAAAAGAAACAAAACACACTCTTGGTTCATTTTGAGAGCACATTTAACCACATTTTGTTCATTTTGTAGGATCTTGATCCATCAGACTCAAGAAACATTTAAAACATGATAATTAAGAGACGGTGCGATTCAAAATGTTTAATTTGAAAAAACAGAAGCACAGAGCTAAAGTTCACTCTCACTGCCTAAATAGATAACAGTATGACATTTTTTAATTATAAATAGTGTGTGCAAATTCTTTATAGTCACATGAAGTGTTACCTTTACTATAACTAGCAGCAGATGTTCTAATTTCTATTTTTTCACTGTTTCATCACACTGAATCGAAAGCAAGTAAGACTTCCTTTTTCGACAGTTGACCTAAAAAAAAAAAAATCTGCTTGAAACATCCCTTTTATCATGGTTGTGTTGAATTTATTCTGAGCTTACACGTGCTTTCAAATTGCCTAGTGAAATATGTATAAAATATAACACCAGGCAGATGTAATAGAGCAGAATGATTTATTAGGAAGGGACGTTTGCACAGCTCCCGAAACCCTGGAAACCTTCCCAAAGTAACCGCGTCACAAGGAATAATGACCATTTTGTGCACACTCTACCGAGCAGCAGATGTGAAGTCTAAACGAGAATTGTGTGTCCATTTGTGAAAATGGATGTGATTGTGTAGTGTGTGTGAAGTGTTTGTGAAAGTGCGGTGCAGGAATGCTCCTATCTGTCCTAACCACAGGCCGGACCATGTCTTGCAACCAAATCACCCAGTGGGAGGGGGATGGAGCTCTGGAAGGGAAAGAAGATCATAATAAAAACTGTGTCCTGTTTAGCCTGTCGTAGAAATGACAAGCTGGCATATGGCTTGTGCAGAAACCGCAACTGTTAAATATGGTCTTCACTTGTGAGGTCTATCAAAAAAAATTGCAAAAAAAAAAGTGAAGGCATTCAAAATCACCAGAAACACTTCGATCTTTTGCAAAGCTTACCGTAAATGAGCATCACAAGATGAATATAAACTACTCTGTGAAGTCTCCATCTCAACTGATGCAATCTAAAACCTCCATATCGTGTGACCGCACCCATGTAATTCAAGTATGTTTAATCACAAAGTGGCTCACAAAGACAGGAAGTAAAAAAAAAAAAAGAAAAGAAAAAGAATTACATTGAACTCACAAAAATAAACACATATTTTCTTTTATCAAATCCTGTGATAAAAATCAGGAAAATGAAGTTTGAAAAATTTAGCAGGAAATGGTATGTGTGAGAGTACCTGAGCTTTTTTGGGAAACTTTAGAAGCAACATGTTTTTCAGGCTGTAAAAGGAAACGCAGCACAATAATCAAACGTGATGTCTCAGACGCCCGAGAAGTTGACTTTGACTCCAGTAACTAAAAATAACCACAACCTACCAAACAGTGATCTGCTTACTCGCAGTCAAACACTGTATTTTTCCAAACGGCAACAAATGTGGGCACACAGTACTGTAGCTCAGTTGAGGCTTTCTTTAAAGTAAGCGCTTCTCTTTTTCCTAATAGACTTCTTTTTGTGATTATCTCCTCAGAGCAAACATTGCGCCACATGAATAAACATACCGCATCAAGAACACAAAGAACTTTTTCCTCGGAGCAGTTCTATGACGCCGAAAAGCATTAGAAATGCATTCTGCTGCGCAAAACCACCAGAGCATTTAATTTGTCTCCGTTTCCAAAACAAAATGAGCAGTGAAATTAAAGAATGCCGAGCATCAAAACCTTTGCTTTGCTTGAACACTATTGAAAATGTCATAGTGCTCGGACGTTGGAATGTCAGGAGATGTAGCTAAATCAAGGGATTGTTTATTATTTCAGTGACATTCTATTACTAACTTAAAGAAATACTTTGACGTCTTTTTAAATATGCATTAAATTCACAGCCAGTTAGGCGTTACCTTTGCTTAGAAACCTTAACAAGGTTTAAAGCATTTAGCTGGTTTATTACTTCTATTGTACATAAAGGCAAGTTTGTTTGTTTGTTCTTTTTAAGTTTTATGATTTTATTTTCTTAAAAATAACTCACTGGTGAAACTGTGGCTCATGTCTTCCATTTTTATTCTGCCACACCAATCAGCACCTTCAAACTACTATATTGTACAATCTCTTCCTTTCTTAAAGGCATCATGGGAACAGTTCTTTCTTTAAAAAATCTTTATTAGTTGTGCTCGTTTCCCCAGAAAACTTCACAAAATTTGATCTGTCATCATCATGGTTTATTGCTTCACTAATGCTCAGTAATTTCACCAAATGTCAAATACCTGCATTCACCCTATCTGCTTACCTCTTTTTCTGAATTTTGATGTTTTATTTATTTATTACCACACATTTAACATTTGAATTTGTTGAACCTATAAAACGTTGTCTGACCATATATGTTACAGACTAACTCTATTTCAGGCTTCAGTATTTCAGGATGTGCTGTAAAGTGCTATAGGAGTAAGATGGTTAGCTTCAATTAAAAAAAAATACAAATTGTATCTTTTCCAGAAATATGTTGCCTCTCAATGTCTCTGTGCCACAGACAAACATACTTCAGACAATTTAGACAAATGTCCAGAGAAATAGATTGTACTCTGAGGTTGTTTATTGCAAAGGAGATTTAAAACAACGTAGAGGACAGACATCTGAATGTTAACTAAAAATAAAATGACTTCCAACTGCACAGGAAATGAACTTATTCGTATAAGTCCAGTAAAAGTCAAAGAAATAAATTTCAGTTCTTGCTTGGGTTCTGAGAAATGTGACTGGGTATTGAACAGAGAGCTCTGCTCTCTTTTCATCAGAGAGCAGAGCTTCACAAACACCTATGGGATTACAGATTCTTATTGGTGAATACAGGAAGTATCATTTGTTGAATAAACACTTGTAGTCCAGACGCAGCACAAAATGTGTCATATTCACTTTGGTACTGGCATCTAAAGCTAAAGTCTTATCTTCAAATACCAATCCCAAGCTTTCATAGTTCACACTGCCTTCAAAATGCAGATCATTACTCTGGTTTCAAACCCATCTCAGGAGATTCTTTATGCAGATATACAGTTTTGCTGTAGCCCAGCTTATACATAATAAAGTGCATTATGCAACTTCTATGCACATTGCAAAACGCTGAAAATGTGTATGATCTGCATCTACATGATTTTATAAAAACAAGAATAATGTAGCTTTAATTAGTCAATAATAATTACCAATGTCTCTCTACTTTGGGGGTTTAGTAAATGAAAAACATTGTTTATTCCTGTTCCAAGAGAGTTTAATTAGATTGGACTCAAAATTAACTTTTAGATAATGTAATTGTACGACCTGTCTGAATTAAAGTAAGATATCAAAGCCAATCACGTATGTATTGAGGTGTTTTCATAATCAAATACACTTCAAATTTTACAAACTCTGGTTCCGAGCAGTTTGAGGCCACGTAAAACAATTACAGCCGTGTTTTTAGATTTTAACATATAGCCGGAGCTAAAATGCATATTTAATCCTCATTTGCTTACTTGGAATGAATCCTGTACGGGTTTATTAGTAAACAGCGCAACGGTTCTCTAGTTTAATTGGTTGTGAGATGTAGAACAGTATACAAATTAAATAATGATAAATGATTAGGAAACAGTTATTTGTCTTGACCCAGTTTATTACTCACAAAAATCCAATAATACCAACATGACCATAATGATGATAATGCGTGAGCTAGATATCTGCAAAATCTACCGTGACAAATAAAGCTGTCCGCATAAAGTTAATAATAGACGTGAATGTGTTTGGAATTACCTCGATTACTTTTACACATTCAGCCTAACCAAATCAATTTCAACAAAGCGACCAGTAACAATATGCAAAGAAACCTTTTGTTTTTTGTGGGGGGGGGTTGTGAAACAGAAATGCACAATTGCGGTCATAATTACTATCTTTCACTAAATGTTTCTTATTCCTTGCGTTTCTGAAAGAAAAAAAAAAGAAAAAAGGCAAGATTGGAGACTTGGTGCCGAGTATATTTATCTTTATCTTAACCTTCGTCATTACTTTCATTTGGAGAAAACATCACTACAGGGACAAGGCTCGGTCATCAATCAGACGCTAAACTCTCCGACGTTCTGCTGTTCTTCCATCACCTTTATTTAGTCAGCCCCCACTTTCCTTTCTCTCAAACAGAGCGGAGTGGAGGAGAAGTGCCAAGGCTGGTTGAGTTAGAAGATGGTCAATAATCTGGATCAGCTTTAATGGATGCATAAAAAGCAATACAGCTGCACAGACACTCCCTTGAGCCTTCTTTAAAAGTAACTTATCAGAAGAAAACCAGTTTTAACAGCCTTAAGATTTTAATTCAAGAGAAACATGTTTACTTGTCTGCTTATGAATATTGGACCTCTTTGTACAAACACCTACAAAGATTATCTAGATAGGGAGTGAGAAAGCTCGAAACATGCAGAAGAGTTGGCCGAGGTTCTGCTTCACATGACCCAGTTGGGAAGCACATTGATTATGCAACAGAGACAGACATGGCTTGATGATGATCACAGCACGTTATTAAAGAAAGAGGCAGAACAGGGAAGATAACACAAATCAGGAAATACTAAGAATCAGAAAGAAGGTGCAGAGTGCATGGAGGAAAAAGAATAAGAGATAAGGGAAGAGAGAAAGATGCAGTGGTTATGCACAAGGACTGCAGCAACATATGAGAAGATAAGGGTGCTTTAACACTCCCAGCAGATATTTTCTGAGGCTTAGCAAATGTTCCCAATTCCCTGTGCCTCCCTTAGCTACTTCTCCATTGCTACAGATTAAACATGAGTAAAGAGTTTGGAAAGAGACAGAGGAGAGGGGGAAGGAAGAATATGGAGTGGAATAAAATAAAAAAAGGAGTTTTGTGGTTGCCATGGTGACAAGAGGGGAGCGATTCCAGAGTGGTCTCGGCCATTACGCAGCGCGTTCGGGAGATGGACTGTGCAGCACTTAGGCTTATTGCAGTGTGGGCTGAACATGTCTAATGTAGACGAGATGAGCTCACACCAAAATGGTGGTTGGTAAGCGTAGCCCTAATATAAAAAGGAGGTTGGTGTGCTGAGGCTTCACTGCCAAAAGCTCCACTTTTAGAAGCCAATTAGCTTGAAAACAGATTCTGACATTTGCATCCAAACATACTGAAGGCAAAAAAAAAAAAAAAAATCCAACTAAAACCACTCATCATTAACCTCTTTAAAACAAGAAATGTGTGTGTGTGTGTGTGTGTGTGTGTGTGTGTGTGTGTGTGCATTACTTTTTGTAATTTGTGTCTCAAAGTAAAGCTAAGACTTGTGATTACTATAAAAGTGCAAGTCATAAGATGAATGTCACTGTTACAGCGTAACATTTCCACTGTAGAAATGTTACATTTTTATCTCTCCCTCGAAAATAAAATTCTTAAACCCACCTCTGAATCATGTTATATCCATGGAATAATATCAAATAATATCAGTAAATGTACTTTAGATGCTAAAAGAGTGAGCCTAAACAGACTAACAGAAATTTTAACACAGCTTTGGAAGGCAGAATGTCCAGTTTGCCTTTTGGCTACATCTTGTCAACGTATCTACCATTTGATCTTTCTCACACACTGACAAGAAAATTAATTACTGATAGTTTCTCATGCTATTCATATAAAATTGCTTTTGACTCACTCTGACACTTCACTCAGAGATCTAAACATTTTCCAGTTTGCATAAGCTTGTCCCTAAGTGCAAGGCAGAATCTCATTAAAGCCACTGACTGGTCAATTTTGATGAGTCAACCAGCCAGACTCAAGAGAATTTTCTTTGTGCAAGTTATCAAAATGTATTTTGAATCAGTACAGGGTCAGAGGAGTACCAGCAGTATTCAGAACTTGAAGAGAAATTTGGACCACAAATATATATATATATTTCTGTCTTTTTACTGCTAACGCTAAGTTTTTGTCAGACAGGGGATGGGACACCAGCTCTTTGTAAAGAGCAATGTCTTTGCTTTCCAATGTGTGAGGTTTGCTAACAGTGGTGATGTGAGTCTGAGCAGAGCAGTGAACAGGAGCTGTTTTCATGTTTGTGTTAGATGCCCAAATAATTGCTTGGGCTTGGAGTCTGTGTTTAGTTTCTGTGGCATTGCTTGATGAGGCGTTCGGCTGAGTTGTTCCTCAGTGTTTTGGTATCCTTCATGGTTGGACTGGTGCTTTTTAACAATGACATCTGTACTGCACACATCTTATGCAGCTCCCCGGAGGGGGGACTATATTTATACCAAAGAGTAAAGACATGAAACAAAGGATTCGGAAGTAGCGCCATTAAGTTTTTTGGGGTTTTTTTTAATGCTCATCAGCTGAGATCTGTAATTTTAAGATAAACTTAAACTTGGTTATTATTTTTGGACACTTCAGAACAAGGCAAAGCAGTTTGTTGAAGTGCCAAAATGTCTTTCGTTTCCAAAGACGCTGTCTGGAAGCAGTCTTAACTGAAAATTTACTGGAACCTTTTGCTGAAATTTTTTAGAGCATTTGCAGAAATATAGTAAAAGTCAATATGCGAACTACTGCAAAATAAAAATTCAGACAGCAGAGCAGAATTTGATGCAATGACTAGTGTTATGCCAACATACAAGTGACAAGTATAAGCATATAAGATATCCTGTCTGATTCCCACAACCCAAAAAATGAAAAACATTTAGAACGACACATAACCGCAGGCAATATCCATGCATCATATTTGACAGTGAATTGATACCACATTTCCAATCTTGTAAGATAAGTGGACCAAGCAAATCCCTCCATCACTCTGCACCCACATGTTCCACTTTGGACGAACGCATGAGCGTTCAAACTCCAGCTTAGTTGTTTCTTCATTCACCTGAAGCTGAAGGTGAATAAAGTAACCCAATGATGTACATATGCTTGGAATGAACCACGCTACGCAGTTTTGCTACTTTCATAAATGAGAGATTATGTGCAAAAATGAGGTTATGTGCAAATCCTGCATGCAAACAGGCTTGTGGTTGTCCATCTTACTTTAGTGCTATGAAATGACCTGCAAAAGTAAACATCAATCATCTCAACAATAGACTCACACCGAGTTTGAAATGAACAACTTAACCCACACTGAGCATGAGCCCTGAAGGAGCAAGTTTGCAGTACGTATGAATACTAAGCAACATCAAGTAAAAGTATCATGTTTAGGTATCATGGAGGATACGTAAACATTTTTGTGTCACTAACTTGCTCATTGTTGACCATTCTGCACTGTTGCCGACTGAAAACTGAATTCAATCAAAGCGTAGCAGCAGGTAACGATAGTGGCTTCCAGTCAGACAGCCTTTGCACTGATCAGCGAAAGGCAACATGATATGATCCTGGGGTTTCTCAGCTTCCATCCAATATTAATTAACCACAATTTACAAAGACCTGATTGTGTTCCTTTGTGGCAAGACATAAATGAAACGTTCCCCTTAGCTTTATGTCTTTGCCAAATGCTTCAGATAAAACATGTAGCATCAGTGCATAAATTTAGTCCTATGCACAGCTAAAAAGAGCCGGCTCTTATTTGCATATCACTTCTATTTTTCACAATCCAATTAACATTCACTGTAACTTAGAGGGCAGCACCACATGTCAGCACAGCAGAGCACTTATCTTTTCCCCTATGGCATAGGTCGTTCTAGTGGGGCTTGCAAGTGTCATGTGAGGAAGGAGGCAGGTAATTATGACTTTGTGCAAATTCCTCCTGTTGCTGCATGCACTGAAATTATCACAGGAGTAAAGATCTCTATTATTTCACAAAATTCACTGTGTGGACAAAATGTTTACTTCATGTATGATCAAAACTAAATACCTTGAAATATATTGAGCACTAAACATATAAATATATATATATATATACATGCTTTTATCTGCTATGACAAAACATTTGACTTTGTAAAGTTCAAATGATTAGAATTATGTAAATAAAAAAAATAGAATTTATTTGCAACTTGCACTGTGTTTTTCAAGACCCTATCAGTTCAATTCTTTTGCTAAAAAAATGTATTCTGCAGCAGCAATGAGAAGAAAAAAAACAACAACCTTCGGTATTCATGAAACATCTAACCAGTCTTACCTTCATAAACTGCTTTAAATCCCTGCCCGCTGACAGCATAATCAGATAGCAGCCACAAGGTGAGTCTGGAGCCTGTACTCACAATAGGTGAAGGCAGCTGGAACCCAGTTAACCTAAGGTGGGAAAAACACATGGAAAAAATTCAGTCTTGTGATCCAAGCCACAATACAATTAATTGCAAAAGTATTAAAAAAAAAAAAACATCAACTCTCAAGTAAGCTTGTTTTGTATTTTTCACCTAAATGCAAACTTACCAATACAACTGTAAAGAAAACTTTGAATTCATGCATACACTGTCAAAAAAATTCTAAATAAAACATGACAACTTGACATATTTAGCATTTCTTTAGCAAATGGTGTGACTGCAGTTACTGCAAACATAAACCAACAGAGACAGATACCAAAAAATTTAAGATTGAGTAAGTCTTAAATTTACCAATGTGTCATATTTAGATGGGATTTTTCAATGGTCAATAGCCTTTGAGATGTTTAAAGACTTTTTACATTCTCAATTAAACAAAAAAAAAAAGATCTAGCTAAATCGACTGATTTGATTGTGTCAATTTTCTAATTCTAGAACAAATTTCAGCTCCAATCCCACAAGTGTGGTGGGAAAACTACAATAAGGTCACATCTGCTTGTTGAATTGTTATATGTTTTTTTTAATTATTATTTCTTGTGTGGTCCCACCAAGATGATGCTATTTGGGTTACATGTACAAGGTTGAAAGTTGTTTCACAGCTGCATGGAACCAGTCTGCTTCCCATGCTTTGGCAGAGCTTTTCATCCAGACTTGCTTCATTATTGATTGTCCTACGAGATCTCTGAGTTGTGCACAATTCATGAATAGATCTGATTGAGTGATTTTACCTGAACAGTGTTAGGAAATAGTTATTTTTTTGTTTGTTTGTTTTCCACGATATAAGTAATTGGTATTTTGGTAAACATTACTTTCTTATCATTTTAGAGGTTCTTAAATTTGGTGGTAGAAAGAAAAACGATATGTACATTTCTTTTTTGATTGATTTAATAAGTTTCAAATGTAACAAAGTCTGAGCGTCCTGCACTTTTAAAAATGGAACAAAACAATTGCAGCACTAACGGGCAGCTAATAAAAACTGCGATCATCACACCTCTGAGATCCAATAACACATCAAAGATCCAAAAACACCTACATTTAGGGATGGAAAAAAGTGCTATTTTTATCTTTTTATTTCACATTGAGAACATGCAGTAGAAATTATATATTATTTTTTGTTCTATCTTTGATTTGCAAGTTCCAGATGTTCTAAAGAAACATCAAATGATAATTCTGTTCCAAGTACAGGCTAAAGCATCAAATAAAACCATACCACAAGTCAGTAAATATTATTATGCAAACTAGAACTTTGATGTTGAAACCTAGTCACTCATCTGTGCATCATACATAGACATAGACAGCAGATCAAAGCTAGTGACAATGTACATATTATTGTGTCAAATTGATTACACTGGAAGTAAAAAATAATATTAATAATAATAATAATAACAACTGTGTTATTTTCTTGCCTCCTTGACTGCATATATTGTAATCAGTTGCATGGCCCAGTGAATGGTACTAAGCTGAATGAAGGTTTTATTACCACAAAATTTTCTGGTTCTTGTGACATCACCATCTCACATTTCCCTTATTACTTTTTTAGTATTTAAGGATAAATTGTTTGATTAAAAAAGAAAAAAAAAACTTTTACATCCTCTATGTCCCCACATGGTCAGGTAATTCCTCAAAGTCAGTCGTGCCATGAGTCACTTATTTTCTAGCATTCACGAAGGGAGCCATATGAAACATCAACAGCTGAGCAATTGCATTTTTAGGGCTTTACTGGGATTTTTTGATTCACCGTCGAATTAACTGACTTGTAATATCGCACATGTGTTTTATACATAGTGGATCAGAGCTGCAGCGTCATGCATTGGGCACTTCCAACATGTTTAGCTTGTGGCAGCCAAACTGAGTAAGCTACAGTTCCAAATGCGTAGAAGGCAATGCCAGATTGTTGGAGGTTTTATTCCCTCTACATTGGCATTGCATCACTCTCCTGAAAAGAAGACATATGTAAAATGCAGTGATATTGGTTCAAATGAGGACCGCCAAACAATATAATTAAGGTAACACCACAACCTAATAAACCTTTCTGGCCATGTTTCACTCAGCCTGAAAATATTCACTTAACACATAGCTTATTGAACACCTCATTTCAACTTTTTAGACTTGTTCCACTCTATAAAAAGCAGAAGGAGAAAAGTCTATTTTTCATGAGAAACACTTAAAAACTACTGCAAAATTTTATATTTTTTTTGCTGAAGTCAAACGTCTCTAAAGCTAAATCAATATTCGGCCTAATCCTTATCAAGAATCCCTTGTGAAAAAGTGATTTTTATTTCACTTTATTTTGCATGATGATTACATAATATGTTTCAAACCAAGAAAAAGGACAAACCTCAAGGGCATATTTTGTTGAGAAACAGCAGTAAAAGAATTTGGATACCTAAAGGTGTTGTCACTGGGAATCAGAGCTAATATGTGATGGTATTAGATTTGTCACTGGGTTTCTAGCATGTCTGTACTCAAAGTTTGCACACGTTTTAAATACATGCGTGTTTATGCATCTTTCATGATGTGTTTCAGTTTTGTCTACCTCACATAATTTAAGCTGAATTTAGTCATATCTAAATAAAAAAATGTAAAAAAAGCGATAATGCAGCTCTTTCTCAGAGAACTTTCCTCTAAACATTGCATCTTAGTCATTATTGTTTGAGTCAATGAATGATTTGATAGCTGGGGAACTAACTCGTATCTATCAGATTTTGTTGTCTGGGTAGGTGATCTTGTAGCTTTTTCTTGGATTTGTATCCCACGTTTCCAAAACTCTGCTCCCTCCTGAACTGAAACAACCTGTGTGACTCATCTTTACTGTTCCTACAATTTTCACAAAAAATATTAAGACCCCTTTCACGTCGCTATCCTACAGTCAAAAATTGAAATACGTCTTATATTAAGTTTAAAACTAATCAAATCTGTTATCTTTCATTATAATGCTGCTAATTGCACAACAGCCCAATTAGAGCAGTCCATTATTCTAAATCTTATAGCATAGCATTATCACAGCCACTAGATCTAGTTCATAACCGGTAAAACACTATGTCATAAACGCTTTTCGATTATTTAAGAGTGGGCCAATAAAATAAAGTTTGTCAATTTAATTGTGGTTTTGAAAAGGAAGGCTTGAAAGAGCCACAAAAGTATCATCGCAATTTTTTTAAAAGGTACTAGGATTGATCAGCATATCTTACACAGCGTGGCAAAAATAATTATGTAGTTTTGGCAAAGAGCCTTTTTTGGGGACAGCATTTCGTTGCAGCTTTGCCATTTTTAGCAATCAAAACAATCTACCACCCACAGAGCAGCAGAGATCAGTCACAAACCCAGACATACACAGGCAAATTGAAACGCAGGTGTCCTCCGCTCATTTGTCGCACATCCCCACAAACTGATCTGCCTCTGCCTGTGGATTGCCATAAAGAATCAAGATCCTTGTGCACATGTTCTAACAGAGGACGCCATTGCTTGCCAAGCTCGGCTAACCATTGAAAAGTCACTTTTATTCTATTTTCTTTTTCCCGTTTGCAACATGTGCTGTCTCTCATTCATTACATGTTTCCATTTTATACAATTTATTCCATCCCACTTTTTTTATTTCTAAACGTTGAAATGTGTTTAAGTGTCACAATGCAGGGAAAAAATCCCCCCCAAAAAACACCGCCTATGGATGATGAACTAAAAAGAAGAGTTGCAAATGCACGCCTGAGGGAATCCAAGAAAGACTGCCACATGTTAAACGACGGGACACATGTTCACGCAAATAGCCCTTTTACTTGACCACAAATTGAGTTGGAAGGCAGCCATCTTGGTCCAGCAGCAGCAGCAACACTGCAGGAAAGTGTGGGATTAGATAGAGGGTGTAATGCAGAGCCCGAGGAGAAGGGGCGGTCTACAAACTGGGAGGGATTCTCGCAGCGTCCAAATCGCGATCGTCAGGCATGAGCCAGATCCGGCCCTGAATCACATGCCAAGCACAGATAAAATTGGAGACACACAGACGCCGGTTTAATGTGTGAAGGCTGGAAAGATGACATTTTGCTATGCAATACGGGCAACGGCAATCTGTGAATTTGTGAAAATGAAGAGGGGAAAAAAAAAACTGCTACAGGAGTCTGCTGTTGTCGAAGGAAAGCGGCAAGAAAATGTTGATATTGAAACAGACATGGTAAAGAAAAGATTTTCTGCACAGGTGTCTGAAGTGAACGCCAGTTTGATGAAGAGAAGGGCGGGGGAAAGAGGCACAGAGAGATTTATAAAGAACTCTTTTTTCGATTATAAAAACAAAAGGAACAATGACGTACTCCAGAGAGAAGGATATGCGTATGTGTTTGTATGTTCAACATCAAATCAAAGGAATGTATATTCCTTTGATTATATATATAGATAGATAGATAGATATAGATATATATCTATATATCTATATCTATATATCTATCTATCTATATATATATAGATAGATATAGATATATATCTATATATCTATATCTATCTATATATATAGATAGATATAGATATATATCTATATATCTATATCTATCTATATATATATAGATAGATATAGATATATATCTATATATCTATATCTATCTATATATATATATATATATATATATATATATATATATATATATATATATATATATATATATATATATATATATATATATATTAAGGCATTCCTGCTGTGTGTGGGAGACCAGAGGTCCATTAAGAAGAGTTTTCACCTGACTGGCTTCAGAGTCATCTCAATGAAGAACCTCTGCTTCCAATTAGTCCAGCCTTGCCCCATGGGGACGGGAGGAGGGGATGAACGGATGGGGGAGATGAAGTCGGAGAGTAAATGTGTTGCCGTGAGAGAGGAGAGAAAAGGGTGGAGGTGGTGCCAACACAATCGGGCGAATACAGCGTCTCTGGAGTTGTCATGGGATTTTTTTTGTCTCTGTCAGTGAAAAATGTTGTCCTCACCAGGCCCGTCAGTTCATTTTCGACCATGTTTTGGCAGAGCGGAAAGCGTGCATTACTTGGCATTGTTGATTGAACAGTCTTCCAGGAGATATTCAAAGAAGATTGCAACTCCTGATTAGGTGGCTTCTGAAGGCATTTCCTCATATTGGATTTGATTAGGGCTACCAGACTCCAAAGACCTGAGTTTGTGTTGGTTTATTACATAAAATCTCAATGAATCAACACTATTTCAACTTGACAAAATGTAAAAAAAAATTCAAGCTCTATGAAATGATTTACAAGCCGATGTTTTTGGAAACGTACAAACCTCTCAGAAGAGAGTGACAAAGGTTCATTTACTCTGGAAAACCTCCCATACTTTGCTTTTAGGGACTCACTTATTTAAACATTTGTGTATGTTTTGTGCTCTCCGCTTGAAAATATATGCATGCCTACAACAGCATAGACCAAATCAGGCCATTCATCCTTTAATCTTGTTCACTCAATGTGTGCCTGTATGTGTGTGTGTGTGTAGAGTGTATTCTCAGGGTAGAAGGTAAGCACAGTGCTGATGCAGCTGATTTTTTTCCTTTTCCCCTAAAGGAGGGAAGAGGGAGGATAAAAAAAAAATAGATACAGCAGCAAGATTTTGATAGCTGAGTCGAGGAGAGACATTAGCCAATAAATGATGGGTGGTTAGAGAGAAGGGAGGAAAGTGCATGGAGAAGAACGGGTGTATTTTTTTTATTGTGAGGGCGTGTGCGCGTGCGCGTGTGCGTGTGCGTGAGCGTGAGCTCATGTGTGGCACATCCTTCCCTTCCAGGACCCCGTGCACCTCGTCAGTGGTCAAGGCCGGAGGCTGATGTTCAGCTGTTCTCTGGAGCTCTAACTCTCCTCTGACTGCCTGTCACACACGCAGCGATGTTGTGAGCTAACCTCATCCTGCCTGGAACGGCGCCTCTGCAGCACACGCGCACGCACGAAACCCAACAAATTCTCAGTCTCCGCCTTTTTTTGTGCGTGCTTCGAGAGGAATTGCTGTTGTGTCCAAATTTTAAAACGGTTGCCGTCAAAATCTATGACTATAACTTATCACTTTCCCCATCTAAACAAAATAAATATATATATGTAGCGAAGTAGAGGTCATCATGGTGCTTCACTCACTACCCGCCCCTCCCCAAACACACACACACACACACACACGCAATTAGTTAGCAACACACAATTACAAGTATATATATTTTTTACCCCCATCAGCCCTCTCTTCTTTTCCTGGCCTAACCATAATGCTCCACGTCATTTTGCCTGAGGCAGGATCTGGCCTTGATAGCGTTGCCTTCAGGGCTTTCAGTTTCATTTAAAACTCTTGGTGTATTAAGCGCTAATTATGCTGCTTAATGGCTTTGCAAAGGCAATAAAGAAAAACAACAAATAAAAAAATTGCTAATGACAATGACAGTAGTCGATGTAAACTTTTTGGCACCTGTTGATTTTAAGCATGTCATTTTAAATGGCTTAAGAAAAAAATATATCTTTAAAAAATTATGAAATACAAACTTCATCAACACTGCAGGGGGAATATTTTTAAACTGGGGTTTTTTTTCTACCGTTTTTTTTTTTTTTTTTTATTCAGGGTTTTATATATCCTGTGCCGTGCCGGGAGATAATATCAACTTCATCAAAACCAGACGAAGACAATCCTAATCACGCAAAATGCTGGTTTTACACATTCTTGAACAAAAAATTGTACCGGAGTTGTGTGAAAATGATTTTTTTTACTTATCTGATTTCATAATTTCCCTGTCATAAATTATTCCTTTTATTACAAAATGCAGCAAAGCACCACATGATGGGCCCTTTGTCAGGTTTTACTGCAGTGCTCTTTCACTTCAACCCATCCCCAAAACCGCATTTCCACTGAGCTTGGTGTTCCTTTCTTTTACTTTCCCTAAAAAGTGAGAGACTGCTGAATAACTATGAGAGCAAAGATCTTCTTTTGCATGCAGCATTCCGTATGCTCTGCCCACTCCAAATGGATTCAGACTAATTTAAAGCTCTTTAGATCTTTTAAAAGGTGTGTTTTTTCCATGATCCACTCTGATCTTCCCAGTTGTCTCTAACAAGCTTTTTTTCTTCAGATCTTGTCCTGGAAGAGTGTGAGAACTTCACAGCTATGTCATGATCCACCTAAATGGAATTTTAAAATCTTTGATGGTTTTCTCTTTTTTTTTTTTTTAAATATATTTTTGAAGATCACAGAGATGCATCACTTCTTCTGACTTTTAGAGAACCACTTTTTCAAAGACTAGTTCAGGTAACTTAACTTAGATTTTTTTTTTTTTTTTTGCTGGGCTCACTAGGTGTTTTCAGTATGTCAGTAGACAAGTTTTCAGATGATCAGGATGCATCACTTGGGCATTTTGCTTATTCCCAACATCGCTTTCTTTCAGCCTGATCCTTCTTAAAGGTTCCCCAACATCCTGCATATACCATCATGCAACTTGGGCCAGTGATTACTAGCGTTGCAGACACAGCACCACAACCCTTGGTGGAGTAGCTTGTTTGCCCACAAACTGTCGGCAAACCAGATACACTACTGTAACTCTTGCTTTGCACTCGTTTTTCTGCCTCACCCCTCGCTTTAGGGTGCTTCATCTGACCTTCATTCCCAAGATGCATCTGACTACACAAGAACCACTGTTTTTGAAGCTCACAAGAAAAAACGAAAATGCAGGGAGATGTCTTAAAGTGGACTTGGGAATTTTCAGAGGTATTCATAGTGCTAGTTTTCAGCTGCTCATCAATTGGCACCATTCAGGCTTGAACTGTTCTGACTAATTCCTACTTGATTCCTTTGATTTAATCCAAGAACCTCACTTCCTTCTTGATAAATACAATTATCTTGCAATAACTGTTCTGGCTGATGACTGACAGTATCTGAAGAGATAAAGCTCCTTGAACAACGCCAGATTTCCTAATCTGATCTCCCTCACATATTCCCATCTCATTTTAGGGTTGATGACCAGGATTCATAACTGAGACTTGCATATTTTGATTCAACAATGGAAACTATCATGAAAGCACATATTCAATGTAACCTGTCTGTATGCATGTACATTTTTCAGTGGCATCAGTGTCACCGTTCTGAAAAGTTCTCAGTTTGGTAAAGGTGGATCTCGATAGAAGCCACAACACTTTGAAAAACAAAACAGCTTTCACGGCATGTTTTGACTCATAAAGGTCTTTTCCTTCGGTCTGTCTTGTGAGGAAAGTCAAGCCGCAATGAGCGGAGCCACATCCCTACATGACATCGCAAGATATCAGCAACGCATGGACAACCTGTGAGGGGAGGAGAGCTTCTCAGATCTCTCCGACGCTAAACGTAGACGGTGAGTGAGTTCAAGCTGAAAGTCAAACCACAGCGAAGTCATTAAGAAACCAGCGCCTCTCTAGAAGGAGGGTGCGGGGAGACACGGACGAAGACAGGCTGAGAGAGAGAGAGAGAGAGAAAAGCCAGAGCGGAAGGCTGGCGTTGGAAGAAGATACGAGAAGAGAAGGAAACACATATTTGCACAGACAGGATGAGATTTTAAACAGATGAGGCACACTCGACAAAATCAGAGCAACTAAATAACAGCATGTTATGATGCTGGAAGTGAAAAACAAACTGCATGTGAGAATGGAAAAATAATGGAATCTGAGCTGCTGAGCACAAAAACAAAACCAACGCACTGAAGAAAACTGGAGAGCAATTTATAGTGTCTAAACAATCATGGAGTGCCTTGGGTTTTTGGTCTTTAAGAAGACAAGAGCAGCAGCTAAGGGCCAATTAGTAATCATTTGCTTTGTGGAATGACAAAAGTAATCACCTTCCACATTAAAAGATGAGTGTAAATAAGTGGAAGGTTTATGGGATATTGTACCAACGCATTACTGGAGATAGTCGGGCCGTCATTTTAGAGCGGATCTGTCTCTTAAATCTAATTCCACCCAGGATTTGCAGTAAGTGGAGCATAATGGCTTCCACACATTCTCATAGATGTAGTTCTTCTCCTGCGCCCAACAGTCAGCAAGTTAGCATGTCTGGTTTATCTGTGAGCCATCTAAAATCCATTAAACAGCACATTAGATTGTGCCAGTGTTATCTGCATCTCCCCAGTACTATGAATACCTCTGAAGCAACTTAGTATGCCTAGTACATGTGCAGAAGATGCATAATCTATCCATAAGTTTAGCCTGAATGTCTGATTAAAAAAAGAAGTAGATATACTTGCTCGTATTGAATTTTTATGGCATATTTTCAAATGCAAACCACTCAGGACATAAACTGAAGAAACTACAAGGTCTAAAAATAATTATAATAGTCTAGTGCAGCGCACCCTAAACTTTACTGCATGCCAAATTACATTCAAATGTTATTTACGATTTATGAGAAAAAGTTTCACAAGTTTAAATCTGAAATGTGTGGTCTGCTTTCGTATTAATTACACTGGAATCAAAACTGTCTGCAATAATTGTCAACATAGTTGTCAACATAGTTATAGTTGCATATTTTTGTGCTTATTCTTCTTCTGAAATTAGCTCACATTCAGTCAAACTTAATCCAGAGGGAGTTTGTGGACAAGTCTTGGCACAAATCCTCAGAGGTATTCCACCTCATGAACATACTTCACTCGAAACAATTTTAATGTCGCCATGCCTATTTATTAAGGCTTTTCATTTTACTGCAAGGACATCAACTCTTGCTGAAGAGAAACATCCCCGTAGAGTGATGTATGGTACTATGTTACTGTGCACCGGGGATATAGTTTAGGGTGAGGTGCAGCATCAGTTTTGTACGTGACTTTTGTATGTTCAGTCTTCGTCCGATTTACTTTTAACAGCGGTTGTCTTTGTCGCTCGTCTGTTACGGCCAAATTTGTCGAGCGCACAGCTCAAAGTTGTCTGAATGCTCCGTGGTCTTCATGATGGTGTTTGCTCACTAATGCTGTCTAACAAAGAACAAACTGTGGAGGCAAACAAACTCTCATACTTCCCAGCGGTATTTATTCTGCGATAACAACAAACACAGGTGGACTCTGTTTACACTTTTGAAAGCGTCTTGTTTTAATTGATTGTATTTCAGTAACAAAAAAATAGTTCAATGCTTCTGCGTCAGCCATATACATTGCTCTGTTTTTGCTTGATCGAAAACCCTTATAAAATACTGAAATTTACTGTTGTCATGAAACAGAACCGTGAAAATATTGACGTGAAATGAATGCGAGGCACAGTGTTTTTATTCCTTAAAATAGTGCACCCTTCAGTCCAACTTGAGAAAAGTTCAACAACCAAACCAGAATTAAATTCTTTGTTTACTTGCGCCCCCTCTGTACAGACATAAGTCAATTATGCCCACAGCAAACAAATCAAAGCTGACAAATGGAACAAGGTGACGTCCGTACTCCCTCCCCGGTGTTTCCAATGCTCTGCGCAAATCGCTTTGCAATAATCCTCAGGCAGAAAATAATTAGGGATAAAAAAAAATTAATTCAATGTTGTGCCCCTCTTGTCCCCAGCAAAGTGACAACTCTAAGCACTAGTTATGAGACATGCAGTTGTTTGCTTCCTTGTGAAAACATACGTGTATTAGGGCATGTGTGCGTGTGTGTGTGTGTGTGGGGGTAAGTGAACAGAGCAATTATGACACAGAAGGCTGTGGAAAATGATCAAGGAGAGACTAAGGGCAGACATGAGAGATCACATTGACATCAAACAGGAGGCAAGATGAAAGAAATGCTGCACGACTGACAAATAAGCTAAGGGAGTGGATAGTATTTAATGCATGCTTCGTTTCAGGTGTATAAAATAAGTAGTTATATTTTCTGCATTTAGACGTGTTCTTTTCTTTTCGAATCAACCGAGTAATTTTGAACCGAGCTGAAACAGATTTTGACACCGACTGCACGACACAGAAAATCTCTCCCAACTTAAAAAGTCTAATATAGCCGTTATTAGAACATTTCCTAATGTTCTAATAAAAAAACATTAGAAAATGTTTTTCTAATGTTGGACCATTTAACCAGCATTTAACCATACAGAGCTTTTAGTTCCATTATATAACTTCTGCCTTCAATAATTGTATGTATTGAAGTAACAACAAAGTGGGGAAAAAATGTGTCACATTAAGCTAAGATGTCCAGAGGATAATCAAAGTGGTTCCTGCAATCTCATGCAATTGGTAGAAATTAAGTTTGTGAAAAAGTGCTTCGTTTTTAATATACAAGATGCTGAATATATTCAAGGTGGTAGAAAGTTTTTATACTGTGCTTTGATGAAGTTTAAGTGGTGTTAACGTCTGTAAAATATGGAAATATTATAATCAGGTTTGAGTCTCAAAAACATTGGTATGGAAAATGAATCAGTCATTGGACGACTCTACTGCAGAGATGCAGAAAACAGCAGAGTATTAAATGCATCTTTGCTGGTTTTATTTTTAATAAAATGTGCCAGTGCCAGACATTTTTTTTTTCCATTTGAATGACAAATGCACATGCTGATAGATCAAATCTCAATCTATCAGCATTTTACTTCTGTTCCTGAGTGAAATGAAAACACATACTTACACGAATAAAACTAGGTTTTTTTTCCCCAAAAAATATTATGTACATTCCTAGCTACAATTTGCTTTTGCATTTTCTAGGCGTAGAGTTCTTTGCATGCGATTTGTTTCCACTCAATACTTTTTAAACTTGTAAGAGAAGATCTGTGCTCATCTGTGCTCTAAAATCTGCTGGCTGTATCTTCACTGTGCATTATTGCATTGAATCCTGTCCTACCATGCAGTATTATCAAGCATAAATATCCAACCTCTTATCCATGTCCCGAGGCAGTCATTAGAAAGATCAGGAGATTCTCAGGCTTTAATTCTAAAAAAAAATGTAAAAAGTCGGTCTGTTTTATTTATGTGATAAACTGGGGCACACACAAAACAAATATACGCATACAAAATGTGTTCAATAAAAATAATAATACACTAAGACATAAAAAAAAAACTGCAGGAGAAACAGACAGTACTGTGATGAAGTGTTCTCCCTTCTACATACTGCTACTGTTTTTGCTTGTTTGTCATCCTTTGCTTGTTTTAGAACATTATGTACAAACACAAATAGACAAGGATAACCTAATGAATACAAAATGCAGTTTTCCAAAGATTATTTCATTTATAAAGGAAAGAACTGTCTAAACCAAGCTGCTCCTGTGAGAAAAATTGACTCCCTCACATACATAATAAATGGTTGTGCCACCTAAAAATGGCCGTTAATTAATCTTTTACATCGTTGTGAAGGAAGTTTGGAACGCTCTTCATTTTGGTTGTTTTGAGTCATTCAGAGGTGAACTTGCTGGCTTGCTTCTAGATCACTGTCGTGCCGCGTGACCCGAGTGTGCCGGAGGTTAATGTCACAAACTGACGGGAGGGTCGTCTCCTTCAGAAACAGCTAAACAGGTCCAGGTCCTTCCTCCTGGCTCTGATTTGTTGTTTCTGCATCAATAAAGTCTTTTGGAATTAAACTGAATTTGAATTGAATTTAGTTTTCTGACTTGTCTTCTCTCAGCTCAAATGATCAAATATTTTATTGCATCGGTAAATAAAGTAGTGATACAAAACACTGTGAAGAGACAAAATCCTGGCAAGCATCAATTTTTTTCAGGCGTTAGGCACACAAGGTTAACAAAGTACTAGTGTGCGTATGACATGACGGACATATCAGTAAATGGATGAAATAAACAAATCCCAAAATATAGTCTACACTTGGGCGACAGCCGAGAGTGCAAGCTTTATGAAATGCTGTCAATTTGCCTCTTCGTGGAGAAAAGACCAAATCCTTTATTCACAAGTTGATGCTTTTGCTTTTGCTCCGACTCTGACTAATCCTCCCTCCTGCCCTCTTCTTCATAGAGCAGCAGCAGGGCAATTTATATTGACGGAGTTAACACTCCAACAAAACAAAATTTTATCTTACACGGAGGCAAAAGCAAATATTGCTACAGGAGTGGATAGCATTTAAAGACCTGGGAAAAAAAAGTTCTGCAGTTAATTTGCAAAATGACTTGTATTAAAATTTTCCATAACACTATCCTTCACAAGTCAGCTTTTTTTGTGTGCAGATTCAACTCTACTTTTATTATTTCTATTTTCTGGGTTAACCATGTACAGGTTTGTGCACAAACACAAATGTATCTTTCACTTGTACTGTAATAAAAGTAATATACACCCACTTTACGTTTAAAGATTAGAGCTGAAATGTAATGAACCGATCATTTACCCATCCAGAAGATCAAAAGGCCTGACATTTCACAAAATGTTTTTTTGTTTCATTTAACATTCATTTCAAGGAAGCAGTTTGGACAGGGAGCTTATTTGAAGCAATAAGGTAAACCATGGCTCACAAATAAATTATTTGATTTGAGTGGAAAACCTAAATGTCTGCAGCATCAGCCAAATATGATGATGCTACATCTTGTCAGTCTCTGATGTTTTGTGGTTGAATAACAGCAAACGTTTGCAGCCAGGTTTCTGAATCTATCAGAAGTCTACACAGACAAAAGGTGTAATATTCCTTAATAGGTCTTGAAACACCCATTAGTCGCAGTGTTAGTTGCTCACGAATGATTCAGTAAATAAGGAATGTGGGTGTCTGCAGAATCCATGATGGATTATTCCAACATAAATGATAGAATTTAAGCGACGGTACCTTATTATAAATCCCTTATGAATCTTTATTCGAAATGACATAATACGCACTTGTTTCTCCGTTGTTGTGATCCTCTGTGTTTCCCACTGCAAAGGAACGCAACCAATAAAGCCCAAAAAAAGATTGCGTGGAAGATCCGATTAGCCAGCAGAGCTAAAAGGGACACAGTGACCGATGGAGCTCCCTACCAATTCCATTGACTTTCTACCCATCACTCTTCTTTTACTCCGGTGGGAAGGATGATCAAAGAGCAGCAGAAGGAAGAAGATGGAGAGGGAAGAGAGAGTAGGAGAAGGAGGGTGTTTGCCTTGCATGCAAATATAAATATGCGTGTGTGTGTGCGTGTGTGTGCACATGAGTATCCTGAATAACACCCTGGATCTGGAATTCGTAGCAGTAGCACAGAGATACCGGTGCAGATTTCTGCTTTGGTTGCTCTCTGTCTGCAGGTCTTAATATTAATGCCTGTCTCCTAATTATGTGCTTTTCTGGTTTGAAGTCCTGAACAATGTGTTCTAATTAAGTCTTCAGCATCCCTTCCCTGCACTGTATGTATATTCATCTCACTTCTTCCCATCATTAATGACGGAATCAATGATGGAATGCTTAGGACGGGAACGGCACAGTTAACCTTTGATTTCCCAACAGCAAAATAAGCACAAGCACAAATGGTTACGTGCAGTAAGCGTTTAATTACAAGCTAGAAAAATCAGTTTGGCACAGGGCAGCTATGTGTGTGTGCTACATGTAATGTGTTGTATCCATGATCAAATTTGCAAGGTGTTTGGGTGAGTAATTAGACCGCCATGCTTTGTGTCTCCCAGAGACGAAGAAGAGAAAGGGGGGAGAAAATGATGAAATCAATGATCAACACACAACTGTGGAAACACAAACACGCATGCCTGCAAACATCAAAGATAACACAAGGTGCAAGAAATCACCACAAGATTATCTGAAGATAATCAAACTGTGCAAATCTGCCTCTAAATTTACAAGATTACAGTATTTGTAGTCATGACCTGAATAAAAACGTCTCAGAACCAGCAACCACCACATTAAGCATTTTAAAAGCCATATATTTTCCTGCAGCTGCTCAATCGTTCAGTGCATTTCATTCATCTGTCAAGTAATTCTTCAAAGTATAAAGCAACATTCATGGTTGGAATGTGGCAAAATTAGAAAAAACCTTCAAGGTGTCTGAATGCAAACTTTGCGAGGCACTGAATGTCGATCAGAAAAACAGCCTGTCCTGCCCACCCTTTGTTAAACAGGACTATTGATGCTAATAGATGGAATCATTATGTAGCTCAGGATTAAATTGTCCAAGTCAGTGAGGTTACTTTAGGTTGAAGCTAAAAATCAACATAAAAGAACTTCTTTAAAAAACATAAAAAATATGCCAGTGGACCTGGACAAAGTGAAACATATAATTATGTTCTTTTTTCTCATTTTTTTAGCTCTCAGAAAGGATCAAATTTGAACAGCGAGTTCTAAAGGAGGATAATTACACCTGTGTTTTAAATGGTTACATTTTCATCAGTAAAAGCCTAAATGGCTTAAGTGGCTACCCTCCAAAATTTGCTATAATTGATCTAAGTGAATATGAACCCAAACCTGGGGGGGAGTTAAAAAGGTTCATCATTCTATGGGAGGCACTGCTTGGTTTGATTTTGACTTTTGACAGAAACAAACAGTGCATTCTCGGTTGTGTGTTCCTAATAAGTATATTGATAGGCCTTGACACGGGAGAAAGTCGATAGTGATGCCACACAATGAGTGATACAAAGGGTGCTGTGTATAAATTTACAGGCTTCTATTTGATTATTTATCTAATCTTGGGTTGCTGGGCCTAATAATTCTGCCTTACAGGTGAGTGGACGTTATAAATCTTGGCATCGTTTTACTTTTTCTCCTGTGGGAAGATGATGAAAAACAAACTATCACTCTTCGTCCTGTTTTTAGCAGTCTGTCGTTAAAGCTGGCATTGATAAGTGGCAGTCTTCCCATTAACAGCCCAGACTCAAAGGAGCCATAAATTCAAAATTGTGCGCGTCTGCGGGAGTGCGCGTTCGTGTGTGTTCATGCATTAATGAATGTGCTTACGCACGCAGCGGGATGCGCAAATGCATCTCTCCATACGTCGATCTGGATTGCCTGAATAATCATGAGCACCGCAAACTAATAAAACTGCGCAACCTTCAGGTGATACATCTCTGACACTGGGAATCAAGGACCCAGTGTCTTGATTTAGACATATTTTCCTTACGCAGTCCTCTCACGGCCGCACAACGAACAGACAAAGTGGGGGACGAATATGCAAACACACATTCAATAAATAAGAGTGTTCACATGCTCCTGTCATATTCCAGAGTTTACGTATTGAGAGATTGATGCCAGAGGCCTTCACAGCAGAAGAATCATTGCTACAGGCAAGTCTTCAAAAGGGAGGTGGCACTGCACGTCATCCATTTTCACCCTGACCCTCGAACTCTGGCTCTTTACAAGCATGACTCACCGACCAAGTCATTCACACACTCAGCATGAACTCCAGATAGACTCTAGCTCTCCAAATGCCAGCAGAGATAAAAGATGAAGCAGCGGATGCTCCGTGCTAACAGTAACTACTATGGAGAACCCCCCACCCCGGGAGATGACTAGCTTTAACTCAGATGTAATAAAATAATACTGTTGCGCTGATCTTAAGTAAAATGTAAGGGCCATAAAATATTAAACAACCACATATTTTTATGCGAGCAGCTGGGATAATGTGGGACAAATGCTGTGCTGAGAGCAGAAAAATGTTTGAGTGTCTAAAAATGTACAGCATTAACACTCTTCCAGCCCAATGCCATGTATTTAGTCCTTAAAAGCGTGTGTGCAGTTGAGTGTCTGGTTCGTTTTATCTGAATCACAACAAACCTTGATTTAGCTGAGAATCAACCGGCTTCGTGTAATGGGCTGTTAACCGTAACCCTCCCTCCACATCGCTTTTGAGTAAGAACCCACCAAGAAAACACATTGCAATTCTCTCCCTGCACACACATTCGCACAAACACACAGAAAACACTGAAATAAAAAAACGAAATAAATATATGCGCTGAAATGCCTTCCCTCGCAGCCCCATAGGCTAGCTGTTGAGTTAGTACCGCTCCCATCACTATGCACTAGTGTTCCTGATTTAGGTCCAATCCTGCCTCCAGGCCGAAAATCTGTCCCCCTTCACGCCTCTCCCCAACTAACCCCACGTGTCTCAGACCACCAGGCTGTAAGCCCCTCTGAACCGTCACTCCATCAGTGAGAGGAAGGCATGTGGAGAGGGACGACTTTGCACACCCCAGCAGTTTTTCTCCCGCACTGAGATGTACTTAGTGTACCCTGACTGGCAGCTACAAGGTGAAATGTGATACAAGAAGTGAAAAAAAATATATCTTTTTTTTTTTTTTGTCATGCTAAAAAACATGTACTCTCTCCCACAGTGGCAGCCAGTGAGCTGCTTAAAGTTACGTTCCTGAAGTCAAGTTGAATTTTGCTTTAGCCGTCACATGTCCTCTTTGACTACAGTCAATTTTACAAGCTCTGTTAAATACACAGTTAGACATGTTACATGTCATTTTAATAGGGAAATAAATTACTTGTCATTTTGCATACCTTACCATATCCACAATGCATGTGGTCCTTGTAATTTTTGCATTATTTTTCTCAAATGACATTTTTTTATATATTTAAAGCAATATTTATAAAATAGCAGAGTATGCAGGCTGGTAATCCAACCAAATAATATGTTCCTATTGAAAAACTACACTACAATCATAAAGTGAAAAAATATAGGGTCATGCAACTGTAGTATCATAATCCCTTACAGAGCCATTACTCTGCAAGTTATCTGATGGCTGAAGGAGGTGATTTTCCTGATTTCAAAAAGAACAATAATCTCCAGATAGTCGAGATTAGTCCCCAGAACAGAAGCAACTTTCTTGATCAGCTGGTTTAGCCTCTTTAAGTTCCTGGCTCTGGTGCCGCCGTCCCTGCAGACGACGGCAGAAGACAGTGCACTCGCTACAGATTTACCTCACTGCAAACAATGAAGGAGCAAAACTTCCTCAAGAAGCCTGCTCTGTCCTTTCTTGCAGACAACTTTATTATTGCAACTCCAGTCTCGTTCGTTGTCCAGGTAAACACTCAGGTGTTTACATTCCTCCATCACCTCCATTTCTTTCCCCACGATGGAAATAGTGTTTCTGTCACGGGAGAACAGATTGTTGATTTCTCTTGAAATCAACAATCATCTCCTTGGATTTGTTCACATTCAAAATGAGATGGTTGTTTCCACACCATGCTGCAAAGTGGCCCACCATCTTTCTATCCTCAGTGTCCTGACGGACTAATTCTACAAATGACTGCAGTCTGTTTTTCACTCAAAGTTAGAGATGCGCAAAGTGAGAAGAGACGGTGAGAGAGCAGTTCCATGTGGCGCTCCTGGCTACCAGCTCAGCATGGAGCTGGTACAACATGACTGAAATAATAAAAAAAGCCTAAGGAGATCTTCTAAATTGTTCTGTCACCTTCTTAGCCATTTTTTTTTCTTTGAGTTGTATGATTTTATCCCATCTAGGGAAAGAAAATGTTTATACAAGCTATTAAAATGTTAAATTCCAAAATGAGTAGATATATATCTTCAACCAGAACTGTAGGTCTATAAACACTTATATAAGTGTCTAATGTTCACTATTAAGAACACGTAGCCCTTACATGTTCTTAAGAATATGGTAAGATAGATACGCTCATTTAAGAAAACTTTTTCCAGAAAGAGTTTAGAAAGAAATTTTATATAGAATTCTCCTCCCTAATTCCAGTTATCACATCACGCCAAATATTTCTATTTTTATTACAATCCTTTTTTTCAAACATTGTCTTTGAGCTTTGCAGACTCTTTTCCTTTTGGCTTTTGTTCTGCTGTGCGTCTGCTCCACCGTGTGCAGAGCCGCCTCAAAGGGCCCCAACCTGCCTGTGACGCACCGAATCACCGCACCATCTCTGGAGATAAACGCTGTCTTTAATTATCAGCGATCAAAGAGCCGAGCGGCAGCTTGTGCTCGCAGTCTAGGATTCCCATCAACAAGTATTTTTTTTTTTTTTTTGCCCTCGTCTATTCAGAGAAGCTGCCATCGTATTTTCTGCCTTCTTTCCAGGCGTCGGTTTTGATCAAGAGTGTAATGAAGTGCTGCACCATCAGACTGACTCACATATGCTTATCTAAAGTGGAGACTATGACTCATAAAGCATCTGCACCCACAAACACACCCCGGGGTGTATACATGTAGAGAAACACACGTTTGGTTAATTTCTTCTTAGCAGTTATTATCCAGATTATATTTTGGTAGATTCTTTGGCACAGTAAAGAATGCATGAGCAGACTGGATAAACAAATCTACAGGAATGTGACTGCTGTGAATAAAGTTTCACCATTTGAAGTTGGGTTTAAAAAAAAATACATACATTTTTGATGATTGCTCAAGATTAAAGAAAAAATTTCCAAGCTCTACAACCTACCACAGAGTACACATAAAAGGAATGAAAATAAAAAAAATGATATGGAAAGGCATAAATTGGGAAATACTGAAAGAAGATGAGATACTGAAAAAAAAAACTGAACGTAAATGAAATGTGGAAAAGAAATTGAAAGAAGAGCAGCAAGAAAGATGGAAGGAAAATTACTTCTGACAACTGGGAGATGAGAGGAAAAAGATGGATGAATTATCAGTTTTACATCTTGGTGTGTGCGTGTGTTTTTGGAGGTTGGTGAGGTTTCAGCTGAGGTGTTTGCTGGTGAAAATATTCCTGCAAGTTCAGTCAGACTGCTGGCACCAAAAGAGAGACATCCTAGCAGATTTTCAGACTGTCAAAGCTCAAACAGAGATGAAGTTGGACGTTTTTCTTTTAAAAAAGAAACTTGCCAAAGAAAGCTGGTAAAATCTAAAAAAAACAATCTGTGATCGCTTTACTGTGTTTTTACGTCTATCTCCTTTTGGTCTTTTTTTTTTTTTTTTTCCTCCTTTCTTCTATGGACCCCCTTTTCCTTCGGCTTTCAAGTCCACTCTTCATTTCTTCTTCTCCCTTTTATCCAACGCGCAGAGAGTTTCCCTAAGTCCCGCTGGAGCATACTAAACAAGGCCCAGGGGTCCAAACAAGAAAACGGCAGAGGAGGACAAACCAGAAGCAATCCATAATGGATTTTCTACTCACTTTCATTTCTTTTCTGTGGGGAGGTGCAGTGAAGGCATCACTGGCTTGAAATGAGAGACTCAGGATATGGAAGGGGATGAGAAGAGTTGACAGGGATGCGAAGCAAGCAGAGACAGGAAAAGGTCAACAGGGAATCGGTGCAATGAATATTGTTCCTTTTTGTCTCAGAAAAGCCTGAGTTTCACTTCACCAAGTCTGGTGACACTTATGCAGATGGTGTTAAAACTTATCACATGTTACAGATAGGTAGTGGGTATAGATGATGGGTGAATGGTTTGGTACATTTCCTGAATGATTTCAGTCTACTGTGAGCAGTCCAGATGTCAACGTCACACACATGCTTGGCTCTGTGTCTGATTTTGAAACTTGAAAAAGCTTATGCACATGAATCACACCACCAGCCAAACACAGACAAGTCTTCTCCTTCCACTTAGAGCATTCCATGCCAATACTGCATTTGCTTGAGTGAATAATATCTGATCACAGCCAGCGAAATCAAACACTGCATCAAATGGGAGACAATAACAAACAAAACTGTAGGATATAGCAAAAAAATGTTTTTTATGAAATAACAACCAATTCATTCTGTACTCTAATACTTAGTTAAGGATACAAAGTATCCATAACTATCAGTAACAAAGAATCTGTATCCATAATATATCTATATATATATTTTTTTTTATTCTTATTATTTTTATTATTTTTGCTTTTAAACAATACCAGCATTAATTGGCTTATTTTAAGATTCACTGGGTGAATACTTGATGAGGATTCAACTAGTGTAGAATATGTATATTATTTAATTGTAGGATTTTATATTTAATTTTTTTAAGATTTATTGTTGGTGTTTAGGTATTGTCAAAAATGTCTACCAACAATACATAATTATCTAATATATTTAAGTTTCCAGTCAACTTTTAACACAGTGGACCAGTGCTGTAGTCCATACTACTAGTAGTGGTAGAGACCACATACCTTATCATAGTATATGGTATCAAACATATAAGCATAGCAATACCAGCCTCATATTTTGGTGTAATCTCTCTGGGTTGGACATTTGATACTGCTACCTGAGTGTCTGAATGTTGGCTCACAAAATGTTTTTTGTGTTTACACCCAAGTGCCAACAGCTCTGAAGGGAAAATCCAGTGAATCGCCTTGAATATGTCACAGAGTCAGTGTGGGATTAGTCACTAAAAATGTTGCTCCCAAAGCACCTGGAGCAGTTTTAGTTCCATCCATTTTTATGATGCATCTACAGTTTTGACTAAAGGTGACAGCAAAGGACGCTGTCGAGTTGACACAGCGTCACATAATCATAAGATCGTCATTTGTCAAAGCTTGCATGAAACACGAGCACATGTAATGAACGTTGATGGCATGTTTACCTTGTTCGCAGGTTCCCTGGGCTTGGCGGCCCATCATACACAGACAGGATGTCAAAATCCTCCTCCAGGGCGAAGCCTTGAAACACCAGCTGTATCCGGTTATGATCCGCTCCCACAATGACCCATGTACAGTTGGCATAGTTTGGATAACCGTAAGGATATCCAGGACTCTCTATCGTCCCATTGGGACTGTGTAGAGTATAACTGCAGTTCTGAGCTGCAGAGAGAGGAAAAAAATAACAAAAGAAGACTGTTAAAAAAAGACCAGAGGGCATGCTAGAGCAGGTACAGTGTAGATGATTTTCTTTTCTTATGCTATTGCCTACACCAACATACTTTGAAGAAAGAAAATTAGAGAAGACGCACACCCACAGTCAAACTGTTTGGACCAAGTGCTGCAACATCCATTATCACCCACAGCTTGCAGCATGAGCTATTAATATTGTTGTGCTAAATGGCTCACCGTCTCCACTGCTTTCCTTACCTCTTTACCACTTCTACCGTCACACACATGTTCAGCCACCGGGCCTGGCTCCACATTAATAACTGGTTCTCATATTAATGTAAGACATAGAGTTGCTCAAGCAAAGAAGACAAGGGGGAGGAGAGGATGCAGAGAGACACACTTGAGTGCCTTTTTAATTGATGTCACCTCCTGATTCCTCACCCCACCCCCCAATCGGGTTGTACGGAATGAAATTTTAATAGTACATGTTGCCATCTATCTGAGGTGGGTACGTAAAATGGGAATTCTGCGTCTATGCGCTCCATCTCCATGGATTTCGCTGCGGGAGGAAATAATGTTTTACTGTGCGAACTGTTGTTTTATGTTTTGTGCAAGTCTCCATGTTATGTGAATGCCTGACTGCGAGGGAACAAATGAATAAAAGTGCTTTGGTATCGCTCCCTAGCTGATGTTGCAGTGATTTGATATCTTTTTGGTAACGATGGTTATCTCCCCTCAGCAGAGTGGACTGAAGTAACTAGTTTAAATCTCCTCTGTAGCAAATGTGAGCAGTCAGCTGTCAGTCTGTTACCAACAAGTGAAGAGAGGACACAATCTGATTTTTAGAGACTGGCAGCAGGACTGTTGCATTGTCATACAAGCTGTAGAAAAGCCGCCTGTGCAGACAAGCACCCTCACATGGGTCCTATTTTTCCACGGGATGTATGTTTTATTTTTGTCTTAGATAAAAAATATAATCAAACTGGAGTCTTCCTATAATGTAATTAGAATGCAATTATTACTTATAATATTTGCATTCTGAAAATAACATGGTCAATGCAGCCACTTGTTTTGTTCTTTAGAAATGATTGTTTAGCACCAATATCACGGAGAATGAATTGCTTCTCGCTAACGCTAGAAAGACAGATCAAGTACAGCGAATGGATGAAAGAGGTTAATAATAACAAATGTTTTTTTTAGAAGTGGCTTTCATAACATTCGAGGTCACTTTGCAAAGGTTTCAGTGCTCAGCAAATGTATTCAAGCCCTTCCAAGAATTTTACATTTTGTTGTTTTCCTATAGTGATTCATTGATTTGGGATTTCAATAAACTCGTGATTACAAAGCATTCCATTAATTGTGAAGATTGAGGAAAATGTTACACTTTTTTCTTTTTTCTTTCTTTCAAAAAGAACATTTGAAAAATGTACATGTTTTTTCAGGCCCCATTCCTCTGATATCTCAAAACAAAATCCGGTGAAACCCCTTGCAAGTCACTGAAGTAGTAGCCTAACTATGTGTGAGATAACATTAGTAAATACAGCTGCTCTGTGAAATCCTCAGAGGTTTGTCAGAGATCATTAGTGAACAAGCAGCAGCATCACAACCAAGAAACACAGCTGGCAGGCCAGGGATAAATTAATAGAGCAGTTTAATGCAGAGTTTGGTTATAAGACAATATTTCCAGCTTTTAATATCTTATGATGCCGATTAATTCCTTTTCTGAACTACAGTCCAACCAATATTAAACAGTCCAAGCAAATATGGTATCAAGTAATATTTTTTGTGAGCTCTTTTTTACCCAAGTGCAATGAAAAAAAGAATTATATATCAGTACAATGACAAAGGGAATCTTGAATCTAATCAGGGAACCACTTAGGAAGGTCTGCAGCAGCTGCATATACCGAGGCTCAGGTGCCAGCAACTGTTGATGGTACTTCTGTTAATCATGTTCTCCAAAAAGCTGGTCTTAGTGGAAGAAAAAATGTCAAAGGGAAGATTCTGTTCAGCAGTCACATGGGACCAGATTGGCATGGATAGAGCTAAACACAGGGCAGCGATGGAGGAAAACCAATTAAAGGCTTTAAAAGACTTGAAAGTGGTTGCATAATTTTACATTCCTGGAATTGTAGATGAAGTTACAATGACATGGCTTAGTCCAAAGCATATTCACCGGAAGACTGTACAGTTTGCACCTTAATACAGTTAAGAACGTGCAACTGAAAATTGATTTTTACAGATACTTTTCTTCCTATTTTCAGCCATTTTAAGAGAGGAATCGGCATAAATCTATCTCTAGAGGACCTGCACCTGTAAACGCTACAAAAAGTGGTTTTAAAAAGTATTGAGTTATAAAATCTCAGTTATAAATGGATTGCCATATTGTCTAAAATGCATTTGTTACGAGTACTGTAGACATGTCTGTGAAAGAAATGTGCTCAAACAAAATGCAAATGATCAACTAAAAGACAGCATGAAGGAAATATTGAATAAATAAAATACAATTTTAAAATATGTTCATTTGAGACTACTTTGGAAAAAATAAATAAATAATCCACCTAATTTATTTGTTGTTACTTGTGCTACTTTGTCCACAGTCTCTAATGGCTAGCTCAATCCCCAAAGCACTGAATCCCTCCAAACTTTCTCTCCGAAATATTTTTCATGTCTGACACACGTGCATGGATTACTAGGCACTAAGACAGCAGGCATGAAAACGAGATGACAAGGAAAACAGTCGTCTGAGAATTACTTACAACTGAAATAAATATTTTCTTTAAGAAGCAGAAAAAAGAAAATGAGAAGAAAGGAGCCACAAATTGAGCATGGACATCGTTAATCCCTGGTTAGGCACACAAGCAAATTCGGCATTTGTTGTCCCAGCTTTATTCGAGGCTTTTATCATTTGAAGGAAGGCACATCAGGCCTTTTGTGAATTCCAGCTTGCAGCTGGAAAACATGCCGTGACACACACGCAAACAAAATAATATTAACTTTTGGTTGCAAGTAAATGACAATACACTCCTGAGAGGATGAAGAGTGGATGTGGTTTCTGCATGGCATCACAAGCAGCAGCACAAGAATAGTATCATCTCGAGTCAGAGTATATCCATCACGGTGCTGTTGACTCCTGGAGGCCTGTCTCAGCAAAAAAGAAAGAAAAAAAAGAAAAAATCGACAGTAGCCTCTCAGCCGTCACTTTCCAGATCCTCATATCTGCTTGACCTCTTCCAAAAGATGCTAATGTGCGAGTGCTTGAACTCTGACAACTTGAATATATTTAGGCAGCTTGTTGCATTGCTGGAAAAAAAAAAAAAAGGAAGTAGAAAAGAAGCCAAATAAAAGCGGCAGACAAAACCAGATCACTCGCCCCTCAAACGCAGAGAAAAGAACTAAACACAGCAGCACTTACTCTTACTCAGTGTTGTGTTCAAGACCACCTAACCCGAGACCAAGACAAGACCAAGACCAGAGTGTATCGAGACCGAGACAAGACCAAGACTTTTAGGGTCCGGGACCAAGTCAAGACCAAGACCGAGGGAAGTCGAGACCGAGTCAAGACCAAGACCAGCGCCAGTATGTGACAATAAAATGTGAAACATGATCAAAATCACTAAAATTGATCTAAAAGACCCACATTCACGTAAAAACACCTAGATATTTTACACAGAGAACTGGAATAAACAAACATCTTTATTTAGTACTTCTATGTTGTAATCACAGAATTTCAAACAATCAAAGTCGATCAAAATAGTATTTTCCCTGCCTTCATGAACAGTACATACATTTATGTTGTTTTTAAATGTGCTATTTCAAAACCATGTGCACATGTGTAAAACTGAAAAAATGCCAATCATTTCTCTCGTTTCTCTCTCGTATACAGATTATAGCTACATTATATAACTTTTCTTAAATAAATCTATATCTATCACCAAGTTGTGACAATATGTTATGACACAGATAATTTGTTGAAAAAAAGATTGATCTGTCATGGTTACTTATTGACAGAACCATTACGAACCATTGTTCTGTCATGGTTACGTACGTCACCTTATTATGGTTATTAATAAACATAGGTAGAGACTTCCACATCAGTCTCCTCCTTCATGAGAAGTATTGAACAAGAACCCAAATATATTACGATTATCTATTCACTTTTATTTTTGCTCTGCTTCCACCTATGTGCTGCAATCCACTCATGAAGCTGACAGAAATACGGAGACATGTTCAGGAAAGCTGTAATTGAAACAGCGTTGTCCATGCACAACACGAATCAACACTTCTTTAAATTAAATCAGTAATGTCCGACATGTTTTCACAAACACTACTACTAGGTGACAACTTGTGCATCAAGCTAGGTGGCAAATAGCGGATAAGAAAGGAGAACGTTCACCCTAAAAGATAAAGCATACATATATAACTTTAGCTAACTTAATATGTGTAGCTAATATTGAAATAAGAACTGTGTGATGGCCGGGTAGAATAATTTTGATACCGAGGAAATTGCTTATGTTAACTTGCTAGCTTTCCTAATATCACTTTTACACACAGCTTACCTTCTTTGTGCTTTCTTTCAAGGTGTCGATAAAAGTTGGACGTAGTCCCCACCGTCTCTGATAGTGAAGCACTGCAGAACTTACATTGCGCTGTATGCTTTTTTCTCAATGTTGCTTTACAAATGTATTGTTTGTGATTTAAATAGCCAAATTTTATAACCGATGATTTGGCCGACATCTTATCCCCTTCCCAGACAACCACTTGTAACTTTCAATCGAAGTGCTGCAGTCCGCAGCTCAAGGTGAAAGGGGGTGGGGCGACAGCAGTTAAAAAAAACAACAACATGCATTTACCAATGAGACGGGTTATTGCTTGGATTTGAATCAGGAGTGCATCCAATAAAAAGAAGGATCTTAAAGAAATTGATACTGATGATTTAGCGTTATTTTCACAGTTGTGGTCTTGACCGGTCTTGAAATAAAATACCGAGTCCTCAATGTCCGAGACCGAGACAAGACCGAGACCAAATGTGGTCGAGTCCGAGACAAGACCGAGACTATCAAAAAATGGTCTTAAGACCGGTCTCGAGACCAAGACCGTTTTCAAGTACTACAACACTGCTCTTACTCTAGTGACCCCTCCTTGTTTGTATTCTCAATCATAATTTTTAATCAGTAATGAGAGAAAAGAACAAAGGCACACAAAAAACAGATCTAATTGAGAGCAATCGCTATCTGATTTTTCATTAAACACGTTGAATAGGCTCCACAAGCGGATCTCCACCCAGCAATTACAATCAGGTCAATACCAATATCCAGGTAAAGCCTCACATCCACCTGTCGCAGCTGATTTTCATAAACGCAGTCTGGGCAATAATCCCCTCATCATCTCTTTCATTACAAAGCCTCTGTCAGACAAATGCCAATCAATGGCTCAGCCTGGTGGTCGGCGCTGATGGAGGTCAGGGTTGATCGTGAAGCTTGTACGTGGTTGGGTCCACTGGGTAATACCACAGAATAATGCTGCAGAGGTCAAAGCAACTTAGTTGGTAGTAATAGGTCTCATGATTAAATTGAAACATGAGAAGAAATAAATTGTTTCACAATGGCTACTTGCCGTGCAAATTGAAAAGGGAAACAAAAGGGAAAGGACATTTTGAAAGAGGATTATAGCTTGTGTGTTGTTGCAGTATAGTGAGCACACAAGGCGTGCTTCACACTGTGTGTCTTAATCTTTCTTACTTTTATTTTTTTTTTTAGGAAAAAGCCACAAAAGTCGGCATATTTCAATGGGATTGTATATTAAATTTCAGTGAGATTTTATGTGATAGAACAAGAAAAGGTCATCAAAATAATTAAACAAAAATACAATTTACTAAAGGCACACGTATTATCTGCAGCCCTGTCAGGGGAATATTCAGGCTTTTATTTTGACATTTGCAGTAAGCTTCATTTTAAATGGTAAATGGACTGAACTTATATAGCGCTTTTCCAGTCATTTTGACCACTCAAAGCACTTTACACTAGAGTCACATTCACCCATTCACACACACATTCATACACCGATACGCAGACCGGTAGGCAATTTGGGGTTAAGTGCCTTGCCCAGAGGCACATCAACATATGGCAGGAGGAAGCTGGAAATGAACCTACAACCTTCCGATTGCAAGACGACAACTCTGCCACACAACCACAGTCGCCCACAAAAGGCCTCACTAATCCCTTGTGTGACAGTAGTTGGGTTAAACCAATCATATAATGCCCAAAACAGCAAATACCTGCAGTAGGGGAAAAAAAGGAAGAGTTTTAATCTGTTGGGTATGTGTTGCTCTAATTTTGACAGTCCAAAGTGGCTGTCAGTTTAGGTGCATCAAGTCTCATGAGTCCGATGGAACTTACTTCCTTTGCTCTTCTGCCATCTTGTCTGTGTTAAGTGTTCCTGCAGTAAGGTGGCGTCTGTGAAGTTCTAACTGGAAGCTCTGCTCTCCCCTGTAGGAACTGAGAGTTCCGCCATCTTTGTAGTTCTCTACATCTCTTCCCTCCTCAGTGTTCTGGTGCTATGGTAATTAATCCTCTCTGAAAACTGCCAACAAAAGTAACGGCACCACTCACGGGGTCAAGCCGCTCGTTTGATACACATATACTGCTCAAGTTGGTAAATTCGATAGCCTCTCTGTAAATCTCTTTCGGTTTGAGGTCTACATTACCTGTCTGGGCTCACTTAACACGCATTCATGTTTGAGCTGGAGACCACGCTCCTAATTGGCAACAAGAATGCTGCATTACATCTTCATAACTTTAGTCGTTGCCCTGAAAGTATTTCACCATCAAAGGATGAGAAATGAGGTAACCGAGGCTCTGTAATTCTTGCCATTCTTTGAAAGCCAAGAGCCTTTGATTAAGTAGATCCTTCACTTCCAGCCCTGGTTGAATTATTTAAGCCTCGCCCAAGGTGCATTATGAAATTAACTGCTGGGAGTCTGTGACCTACTCTAAAGCTCCTCCGTGTAAATCTGCTGGGAAAAGCCCATCCAGCAGTTGACCCCACTGACAAACCATAAAGCCCCCCCATAAAGAGACTGCTGGCCATGCTGTTTTAGCCCCTGCTAGACCACCAGCAAAGTAGAAGGTTACAGTTTCTTGGCTCGTGTTTGCACAGGTGTGCCATTATGAATATGGAGCAGCACCATAAATGCTGCTTCAGCAATTAAGGTAATTGCTGTCTTATTTCAGTGTTTAATATTTTATCCCGCCGCATGTTTTTGTGCTCCTGTTTACTTGGCGTTCGCCACAATGTTGCTTATGCCCAACGTCTGAGGATGTTCAACAGATATGTTGTGCAGCGCCCAGCCCACTGTGTCGCTGGCAGCAGCCGCTTTGCTCCAGCCGTGTTTGGTGCGCGTGCTGCCAAGTGAGCGTACAGAGAGACGGTGTCACCTTGCTCGGGCAGAACTCCAGGACTTTACCTGTACATGGACTGTGCGCGCAAGGCTTTGTGTGGCTGCTATTGTTTGCTTTGCAGGGACAGTTGTTTAGCAGCGGGCGTATAGAGCAGAGCTAGTGCGCCCTGACAGTTTGATAAATCGGCGGTCACTGTTGCCGCACTAAGGCGGGAAAGAGGAGGAAACAGACAGGAAGAAAGTAAAGTACAGCGAAACAGACAGGGCTTTAAGGAAATGGGGAGGTAGAGGCCAATGGTAAGTCTGGACATGTGAAGAAACAGATTTGGAGGCTCTAATGCTTGTAGGGAGAAAGTGAGCAAGGAGTGCTGGAACGTAAGAAAGCACATGTCAGGGCAGTAAGAGATAATGCCGTAGAGAATGAGGGTGACTGAATAGTCTAAGGTTGGATGGGATTGGAGGTTTAGAAGGTGTGACATTCATGAGAGGCCACTAAATCAGCACTGTTTGCAAAAAATATGGGTTTATAAACATTAGCGGACTGTTTATGTTTTTTCACATTGTTAAACCAACCCCTGTTTCAACACTAGGTTGTCTTTGGTGTTGGTTTCACACCACAGCATGCATCTCAAAAAGTTCCAATCTGGTTTGGTTTGAACCGTTCAAATGTCTTCTGTGTCACCTAGATGACTCGTGCTATAGTAGAAACTACAAGTAGGACTTCTTATGGCTTTCTTCTTGCCACTCTTTAATGTACAAGATTTATAGAGTCCACAATTAATAACTGGCCTGCAGACAGCTTCTCCATCCTAAGCAAAGACTCTCTGCAACTCACCCCCCCAAAGCTACCATAGTCCTCTTGACCGATTCTCTGATTAGTGTCATACTCTTTCTATTCTTGGATAGTGAGCAATTACATTACTGAGAGCTGGACTGTATTTACTCAAAAAGTGCCTTCTGAAGGCAATTGGTTTCACTATATTTAATGTAGGGGTAACAGGCAAAACAGGGTAAAAATAAGCTGAATACAAATATGCATCTCATTTTGCACAAAAACAAAACATCGACGATGTTCCCATTCCTTCCACGTCACAATAATGCACTACTTTGTCGGTCTATCATGTATAAAATGTTGATTAAAGGTTTGCAGTTGTTAAATGGCAAAGTGTAGAAAAGATCAAGATGTAAAAAATAAATAAATAAATAAGAATGTGCAGAAAATCTTTACCCTGGGAAGCAATCATGTCTGACAGATACAAGCCTCCATCCCCTACAGAGACTATGAATGGAAAGACATTTCACCATGTCAAACATAATCCTAACATCTTATTCTCTTAATACCAAAATTGCATTTTGGTATAAAAAGATACCAAAGAAAAGATTCTGTCTTTTCGTTCTGATTCGTTATCCCTCTCTGTCTCTAATTTGTCCACTCGTCAGTGGTTCCTGTTTGGCGTCGATGTGAAGAGTCACCTGCACTTTCGGTCAATAAGAGAAGTGGCTTATGATGTGCAGGATGAACACATGAAGGGAATAACAAAAGTCACCTTTTTGAAGTTAGGATTTTGAAAAAAGTTAGGCTCATGGACAAAAAAATATAAAGTCTTTGGCTTTGTTAATAGGAGTAAGCCTACCGTCTGGATTTGGCAAGGATTATGTTAAAAATGAAAAGCTGTTGCAAAAGAAGCAGCTTTGCTGGAGTTGGAGCTGCCATTGTGTGCAGAACAGACCACACTTTTCACCATTAAATTAGAATCCATTATAAGTCTCCATATCACATAGAAAAACGGCATTCAGCTCTTTTTTCTTCATAAAAGAATGCATATATGCAGTCCACAGGGGGCAATGTTCATAGAAAATAAGCACCTCATATGAGCAGATGTGGATTACTTTCTGGCCTAATAAGAGGGTCCCCATAGAGTTTATAGAGCAACAACAAAGCTATTCACTGTTACTTACAGCCTGCCCCATGAGTAAACTTCAAACAACGAAATGTTTGGTTTTTATGCCTGTCCGTGTGTGTATGAGAGCACTCACTTGTGTGTGCGAGAGTGTACCAGAAACTACCTCCTTGGTGGGAAGATAAACCCCTCCACCTCATAGATCGTCCCAGCACCACTATCTGTCTCCTGACGTGTCAGCGCATATGCCCGCCTTGACCGCATCATAACCAAATTAACCTCGAGATGGCCACCATTAAAATGGAAATGGGTTAGCTTAGCTGTCTTGCTCGCCTCCCTGCATTAGGATAATGTCCCAGCCTATGACGGCACTGGCTGCCATTCCAAACAAGCCAAATGTAGTGGAAGGGGCTGGAAATTGGCTTTGTTCTGCATTGTGCTCTCTTTACCAGTTTTTTTTATTTTATTTTATATATATATATATATATATATATATATATATATATATATATATATATATATATATATATATATAATTTATTGATTATTTTCCTCACAGTGCATTCTTGTAAAGGTTGAGTTTTAAAAAGCAGAGAGGCAATAATAGCCTCAGCTTAGACAGTATAGGAAAAAGCCAATGTTTAAAATTAAGACTCCTCCTTTTTTTATTTCACAAATAAATCAAAAGATTCACAGATTACAATGAGTGTTTTAAGTAATTTGAATTCGGAGAAGAGCAATCCGTTTTAGCTATTCATGGGTATATTTCTTGGGTGTCTAATTATCGGCGTGTTAAATGACATAAAATAATTGAAATGAAGCTTTTTGTGAAATAAAAACTATATTCTGCTGAATCTTTGCTCACTGTACAATGATACAGACCAGGTAAATGCACATTAGACTTTGAACAAGTAGTAAACAAATGTAGTCCGGACAATAAAAACTAAAAAAAAACTAGCTGAGCACAGATGGTATAAAGCTAAGCTTTATCTCAGTCCAAAGCTTACGTTCAGCTATTTGCGGCACTCGTACAATGCTAGCAAACCATTTTTATCTTGTCTATCACTCGATCACAGTTTCTTGTCCATAGTTGGTAACAAACCCAGCTTTTACTAGCTAGTTTTGTCAACACAACAGAAAAACTTGAAAACTTCCTCCTTCTTACTTCAAAATAAGAATCTCGAACACAGACTCATAAGCATGTCAATCTTAAAACACTAGGTTGAGAACCGCTGGTATTGTATGATAAACCCCAAGACAATTAACTACATAACAGAGTAAAGAACAATCAGACCAAAAAGATCAGCTGGTCAAGTATAGTATTTGCCATAAAGGGAAACTCTTGAAAGGAAAAGCAGGTGGAGAATTGTTCAAGAAATCCCAGGAGTCTACACACAAAACTGTGTAACAGTGAATAAGGAAAAAAGTATAGTTGCCACATAAACTCTGTCCTACTTGCCTTTGAAATCTAAAGAAGGATTTGGGAAAAACAAAAGATGGAAGTTTAGTAAAATTTGGTAAATGTGTCCAGTGATTTACTCGTTTTGCTAGTTGCTATTTGCAAAGCAGCGATGAAAGGACAAAGTTTACTATATCTATATGTAGTATATGTGACATGTTTAAATTCACAATGGACAAGAGGATTTTGTTGCTGCAAGGCAACAGTCTACCAACTACACTGCTGATGTCAGGATCAGAACTCTTCTGATTTTTAGGTTTTCATGCAGTTTATAGAAGGACCCCAAAAACTGAAAGTAAAACTCCTGTCAAACTGGCGTGCTTCATCTGCCTATCACTTGAAGAAATTAGTATTTACTGAGATGCTACTTGTTCTTACAAGTTGGAGTCCCACTGGTTTAGACTGACAGAAAAGAGATAGATAGCAGGTTGTGGGTCGGAATTTACTTTGACATGTGATATTATGTCGTTTTATTTCACGGCCTGGCGTCTCGCAGAAAACCCTTCTTAAATGGAAAAAAAAGAGTTTGCATTTCCATTAGGACAAACATTCTTGAATGCCTAGTCATGTCCAAAAATGGAAAGAAAAATGTGGAAGAAAGCGATGAAACCAAGTGGCGCATGCGTTTCAAAATGATGTAATGCCGTTTCTTTTTTCTTTTGACATTCTGTTTCAAGGATTGTTTTTATTTTTAATGATTGTTGATCTATTATTAATGCTCGTATGACTGGCCACAGACCGCGGTGATACACAGAAGTTGTAGTCTGCACTTAGCAGTGGATTGCAGTCTGCCTCCGCAGTATGAGAAACGTGCAAATTTAACAACAAACCAGTGTTCCAGTATTCAGTGTAAACCCACATTTAGCCAAGGAAATATCTGTAGGATCTAGTCGCTACAACAGTTGAGAACTCTTTACGTGAATACAGATGACAACAGATCAGACCTTTTCGGCGGTGCGCGCCCGCATGGGGCTGCATGTCACCACCAGCAGCGTTGCGCAGCTCCTTTGCTGCATTTTTATGACCGCATCTCGGCGTCACACGGGCACCAACGTTACAATAATTATGAACTCATAAATGTTTTGCTGTGCCCATCGGACTAGCCTGATGTCACATAAAGTTTTCCATTTCCCTCTGTCTGATGCAGTCAGTGGGAAAGACGGAGCACTGCAACAACCCTTTTAAGGAACAGACGGATGCGGTGCTTTTACGCCTCATCTCCACACCTCAGTGCTTCCCGACTCGCGAGTTAGCATCAGGACAGAGAGCTGACACAGTTAGCTCTGCTGGGAGACTCAATGGTTTTGCATTTCAGTTCAGTTATTCTCTCAGTTAAATTATGATTTGACCGGAGTCAGTAGGCTAAACAGGATTATTTAACACAATTTTGATGCAACCTCTTTGAAATCCGTGACTGTTGAGTGAGGCAAATGACACTTTTTTTTCTGGGAATAAAAATGAAACAAAATCGCTACAGTTAGCTTAAACTTAACTTAAATCATATTCTTTTAAATTAGAAAAAGAAAAAAGACAGTCATGTTTAGATGGCATTCCGCTGAACGAACTAGTCAAAGAAAGACACGGCACAAGTTCCAGCAAAAAAGCAGACAGAGCTGACACTCAATATGTACCCAGCAGACACTCAGACAAACATATATAAAACTGTAAATAAGGGAACATGTGTATACTGCTTCGTGCTGACAGCGCAGATGTCCCAGTTATGACATCCACAGTCTCTTGAATTTCTTTCGAGGATCTGATGATGCCTATGGCAACACGTACATGCACAAGAGCTTAAAAAATATGCTTCGATCTGGTTGGAGGGCTCATGTGTGTTGTGGAAAAGCAAGCAACAACCCACATGCGTAGATTATTCCCATAGATTTGCGGCTCAGCATGCTAAAATAAAAACAAGAAAAATAACACACACAGATGAGAAGCAGGGAGAAATACACATTTTGAATGAATGTATGCTCACACTCTTATCTGTTATCAGGGACTGGTGAAAAGAGCACAATGGAGCATGTGTCCTCCCAGACAGAGGAAGCGAAGGGAGGAGAGGGGCAGTTTCCTTCCAGCTGGGTCATATTTAACCCACGGTACTGTCACTCCTGCCAAAGAGACATGCAAGGCGTCCAATTCTATCCCCACAGATGACAAAAAAAAACAATTGTTACACTAAAATAAACTTTTTTGTGGGGGGGGGTATCCTTATTTGCATGAAAATGTTTAACTAGGTATGCATTAGCTGGGCCTCTCTCTGACCAACAGAACCCTTTCCACAACCTGTTCACAGAGGTTTTGAGTTAATCAATAGAAGGTAGCTCATTCACAGTCAAAGATAGTCTTCTTGAGGCGTCTCTCTTTGTGCATCGCTTCTATTCAGCCTCAGTAGAAATGAGCCTCCCACAAAATAATTCAATGAGACCAAAGGCTTGGTGAAACATATAAGTCTGATCTTTAGCATTTCATTTCAGGCAAACCCTGGATTATCTAATGATAAAGGGGAGATGAGTAAAAAAAAAAAGTGGTGCTTGACAACACTATACAGCCGGATACAAAAGGCAAGACCATTCATTTATCTTTACTTAAGTCTGCTTAATGTGCGAATTTTGCTTTTTCCACACAAACCCACCACCGGGGTGTGCATGCAGCATTACAATGCACTACTCAGATGTCTGAAATAATTTATTTTTCCCCAAACCCTACCCCCTCCTCATGCCTCCTTGATGCTTGTAATCACAATTGTGTGTGACACTGATGTGTGAAACAGTGAAAGTCAATTATCACCTCATTTTCATTCTTCTCACATGCGAGAGCAGAGCTTCTGGAGTTTGCTCCCATTTTGGAAAAAAGGAAAAAAAAAAAAAACGCCACATGCTACCTCCCACAAGTTTGCGCCTAAAATTACACCAGAAATCAGTCTAAGTCAACGGCGTCGCGTGTTTGACGTGTGACGTGCCTCTGAGGCAAAGATGAGCGGTCCGAGCGAAGCGCAAGCGAAAAATCAGACGTGAGAATGTGCTCCCTGTTTGACGAGCTTGAATTAAAGCCAGAGCGTGTAAGCACTGATCCAAAGGTCAGGCTATGACTGTCCCAGCAGGGCAATTCCATCAATCACATAGAGTTGGATGAGCAGGCGATCAATCTGAGTTACTTCTCGCAATGGTACACTTTAACCTTTCAACTCAGATTCAACCATGCCCCCAGGGGAGGCTCGACTGTCAGCTTGTGATGCACAGTTGCAAGTGATGAGTTTCATGTGTAATTATATTGCTCCTGCTACATGTGTGGTTACAGGCACTTTGCATTCCCACATGCATGTCCATTTGGGATGTGGAACAAGCATCATCCATTATTGACGCTTTAGAAAAAGATTAAAAAAAATAAATAAATAACTTTTTGCCAGAGTCAGAAACGTAACAAAGTCAGGAATCAATTAACTTAGAAATGTGTAATTTATAGTTTCAATAATCTATCAGCTTGAGTTTAATTCCCACCATGTAAGACACAGGGTTCATTCCTATTCCATTCAATGTATTTTAAAATCAACACTAAATCCAGGAAGCTTTATTTATTTTTTGTACTAATTAGCAAAACAAATATTCATTAGAATGATATGAATCACTCTCAGAAAATAACAGCACAACATGATTTATGGTAAATATAAAGAAGAAAAAAACAAAAAAGAAACTACAACTGAGCTGACAAAAGGTGTTGTCTAGTGAAAATGTATTTCAAATATTTGGTAAACAGAGTTCATGTTGATTTGACGGACATCAACTGTAGTTGCGGTAATCAATGATTCAAAGACGCATAATTTCCAAAATCCTGGTGATATTGTAGTGGGTGGCGACTGTGGGCAACACCAGCTGAATTCCACTGTTATTTTGCTGTAAATTGGCATCAAACATTCCATCTTTTATTCGTACAAAGAAAAAAAAAAAAAAAGAAACCAAATATCCACCTGCTCATGTTTATGTGGTCACTATAATAAGCACTGTAGCACAGCTAGGTGCAATCAGGATGATAGAAAAGCAGCTAAAAACTGCAGTAAGCTTTTCTTCAAAAGAAATAAGTCCCTATCAATACGTTACTTTTTTTAGTTTTTTCATTTGGCAACCTTTTGCCTAATGAAGGTTGCTGATCTTCTTCAGTTTTCAAGATTTGTGAAGGTACTTCAACAAGCCAGTATGATAAGCTGGTTACAATAGCATTCATCTTAAGCAGCAGGTCTTTCTCGCAACATACCCAATGAATGTATTTTACCAAGGTGGTTGTTTTTTTAATGTACCTACCCTTAATATTACAGAGCCATTTTTAGTGGACAGCTGAACCCGTGTTTTAAAGAAAGACACAAGTGTCATAAAATTAGGTTAAACTGACCCAAACACAAGATCCTCGGTGACTAACCCCGTAGCTACAAAATAAATGTTTGCCTTAGCAGTTTCACACATAAAGGATGACAACTATTCAAGAACTACATTCTTTTTTTTATTATTATCACCCTGATGTGCACCTAATTAAACCTTTTTAAAGTTGTTGTTTTTTTAACCCACATTAACACACATATAAAGTATAGTTTTTGTTACATTTGGATTGTATTACCTGGAGTCTGAATGACTGGCTGTGTCTCTCATTGTTATGAATGTTGGCCATTACTAGCTGCTGCAACGGGCTCTTACTGCAAATATTTACAAAGCCATAACCGGTGCAGATGCAGATGTATAATTAGTACTCTCGGCAGACTTTTGGTTGCAGCAACAGTCACGCTGGCTTACTGGATTTAAGTATTCACATAAACGGGTAAATTATTAAATGGGATTCAAAGTCCTCATGAACTCATTGACTTGCACGTAAGTTTTTTTTTGTTTGTTTTTTTGGGGGGATGAGAGATAATGGATGCACTCAGATATAACATGGCTGTATTGAATTTTAAATCTACAGTTGTTTTTGTCAACACAAAGCAAAATAGTGAATAAAGACAAGCGTAGGAAACTGAAAGATATTGGTTTGATGTGGTTGTGTTTTAGTCAGTAATGTAGGAAAAATTATTATTGTAATATTTATTTGCTGTTTTGAAGAAAGAAAAAAAAACAGAACAAGAATTTGGGACATTTGTGCAACTCTTCTAAAATACATACAGATGGCCATGTGTTGCATTAGTTAGGAAATGTACCTGTTCCCAAATTACAATTCTTATTTCTCGAAATGTTGTTGCTCTCAATAAATTAAAACCCACCGTTTGTAACCTTTGGATTAAAAAAAAAAATCCACTTGGCGTCCAAAATTACAGTACCAACTTTTTTGTTCCTGTTAATTAAATCCTTTTCCATCAGTAGCCATCCAAACAGAGCATCGTTAAATCTTTGGCTTGCCTTCTGCTGGTCTAAAATCTAAACTTGAACAAATCTCAAAATAGTCTTCCCCGGTGTGGGAGTATAAGTCGCCTCCCACACACTCTCAACGCTTCTCTCCACATGATGACTCTACCTTGTTCCCGGAAAAAAGGCCAGTGACAGATTGCCTATACGGCAAATGGTGAGAAAGGCAGAAGTGGGGAAGAAAAAGACAAGGACAAGGTACCTCCTTCATGATATCTAATCTTCAATCTCTTGGATCACTGGTGTCTGATAAGAGCAGTGTAATTCGAGAAACTAAAGAAACACTGCAAGTTAAATTTCTGTCGTGACAAGACAGACGGGTCATCTGTGTCTATCTTTTGCTTTTCAGGGATTTACAGTAGCTGCTTCAGGCTTTCTCGCTCCCCACAGCTGTAACGTAAGATGCAGATATCCATATAACAATCCTTGACAAAGTCGCCTACAGCTTATAAAAACGACGTCATTTTTATTACAGTATCACAAGTGTCATATTTGAGCACATTTGATCAGGTGGGAAAAAGATAAATTTCTGAGAAATTTTGTCACTGTTTTGACAAAACAGTGACAAAACATTTGATTAGAAATCAACCTACCTGTTTTCTTCATTTTATGCTCTACTTTTGAACAGCAGTCAAAGATACCAGGAACCTAAAATATGCAAGCCCAGAGCCTTTGATTCTGAGACATATAAAAATGACGTGACACAGATTTATTTATTGTAGCCTCTGGAGAAGTTATTATATTAATAGTCTCTTTCATGCATGATGGGGGCTCTATGATCCTGTGGGCTTGGTTCTGTTTCAAAAGGCCTTGTTTGATTACAAGTCATCTGAAGCTCCTTTAAAATGGCAGGAAGTTTCTTGGTTGTTTCAGTATGATGATCCAAAACTTACAACCAAGTCAATAATTACCACAAGAAGATTTGTACTTGTTATAATACTGCAATACAAGATCAATTAATGAACAGAACTCTAAAAACGGCACCAAAAATGGTGCCTGTAAGTAAAAACTGTCATCAATTTTCACATAATTTTCCTCATACTTTTAAGCACAACTCTCAAATGTATTCCACTGAGCAGCCAGCATATTTAATGCAGGTGAGACGCTAATGTGCTGTAACAGAAGGCGTTTAACAGAAAGGCTCAGAAGTGAGTTGTAGTTGGTTGTTGTGAAGCCGAAGAACAGCAAGAACAATTAGGTGGGGCTTCTTTTGCATTCCTTGGGGGTGGGGGAAATGAAGCTGCCAATATCCAAATGTATTAATTTAATCGTAAGCTCAGGGGCATAGCGGAAATTATACGCTACGTATATAATGTATGTGTCTCTCCAACAAAGACTTTTTCAAATTGTGGTAGATTTGAAGGTACTGTCTTTATAACAGATGCCTGCAGGCACATAAAAAATTGTCTGTTAACATGTTTGGAGTAAAATTAAAGAAGGGTAACGTCAAACTTTAGCAAATCTGATGTCTGTGTTATTTTTTTCTTGCGAATGTAAAGCTTTGTTTCATTTCATGTTTTTTTTGTGACGTAACTGGCAAAGTTGGATGTTTGGCTGCATTTTATCTCGGTGGGTGTCTGCATGTGCGTGAAATTATGTGTGTGTACCGATGCGGGGCTGTGATCGGCGTGACGGAGTGCAGGGACAGAGCTCAGACCATCTGGAGACAGATGACGGCATGAATCACCAGAGCTATACGACGAAGGAGGGAGCAGCAACCCAGAGGGACGAGGGTCCAACGAAAAAGACGGAGGAGTGCACTGGCAGATCCGCTTGCTGATAGGTAAACTAAGGCAAGGAAATCCAAAAGCTTTGTGGGTTCGCTTGCAGATTTGTTTTTTTGCGTAGCTCACAACCTCCGTTGTAGACAGTTTCATCTAATCACTCTCTGAGTGAATGGAGGCGGCAACTCACAAAGTCAGCCAACCACACGCATACATGTGCCCACAAGCTTACTTACAAGCTGTTAGTTGTTAAAATAGGTGCCTGCTTGTTTCCTGATAAGAAAATAAGCTCCCCAAATAGATGATTTGCCCAGAAAGGGTGGAGGGGGTGAGGGGAATCACCCAGCTCTAAAATCCACCAAAACATAGAGGTCAAATTAACGCTCAGCTGCCAGAAGATTACCACCCATCTACAACAGTATCCTCCCTTTTTTCCATCTCTGTGTGTATCCTCTCATAGTAACCAATATTTATGATCAATATCTTTATCAATGGATCACTTTGGTTCTTTTGCTAAAGCACAGAAACGATGACAAGGCAGCATTACCCATCTAGTTATGTCACCAGGGATAGCGCTCGGTTTTCCTCAGCCACAATTTATGTTGAAATATTGCGAAAAGCAGATCATAGGTTTGTTTGAACTATAAGAGCTGATGGGAAGTGAGACCACCTAAATCACTGTTTTCATGACATCTAATCCACTGTTAATGATGCTGGTCAGAAATTCACTTACACTGTTAAACATCATAAATAAATGTTGGGAAGATTTTTTTTTAAAAAAAGGAAAAACAACAAATATTTGAGTAACTGGGCACAAAAGTTAGAATTAAATGTGCAAGCCACACAGGATTGAAATTATACATGCAGGCTCAAATACATACAGAAAAATTTACATTAATACTTTAAAACTGTATCTTTTCCAATGGGTTTGTACTCTTTAACAGTATTAAGATATGACTTTACATTTATAATGTGGGATGTCAGGGCACTTAGTCTTCCACAGCACTTCAACCTTTCCTGAGTAAGGCTGAGGTTGAAGAAGTGCTGCAGAATCTCGCACAGCTGCTCTACACAAACCTCTGTGACCCTGAGGCTGGCATTATTTGGACCTCTCTAGCTGACTTCAAGACAAACAAACAATCTCTATCATCTTTTGTTTCTGTCACAGGTCGTCTCTGGATAAGTAGTTTTTCTCACCAAGCGGACAAAGAATCTGATTTGCCACGAGAAGGTCTTACTTTCGAGATGTTTGAGCACGCTTCAGTTTTGCATAAAACGAGTCCCATTATTTACTTTTCTTTTTTTTTGTTGTTGTTGTTGACAGTCATGTTTTGGGATGAAGAGGGGAAACCAGTGGTAAACAAATTGAAGTTAATAATAGCTTTTCTAGTCATACTGACTACTCAACAAGCTCTCACCCAATCACACGTGTCTGTAGACCAATACACAGATAAGTAGACTACTTGGGTCAGAGTGTCTTGACACTATCTGGACCTGCAGCCTTGCCAAGTACCAGGAGGAATCTACTCCACCCACTGGACCACAGTCACCCCATGCGAGAGTCCCACTTCGGACAACTCCAGAAACTCGGTGCTGGCTGAACTAATTAGAAAATTCAGTCAGCCTTTTCCTTCTACTCTTCTGTTTAAAATACATTGAAGTTGCTAGTTGTAATCCACTCTGGGAATTCAATAGTTTGGATAAACCACTAATAGACCGAAATTAATTTATTTATGTCAACATGAGTGGAAGTTGATACTATTGCTTCACCAACATGCATTAAGCAGCATTTAACTCTCCCAGAGAAAATATTTGTTCAAAATAAAAAATGGTGTTACCTAACTTCAAATGATTGATGAAATAAGATCCAGATGTACATATCTATTTTTATTTTATTTTTTATTTTTTGGTTGAGAAGTTAAATAGTTATCTAAAGTCTAAAGTATTTCAGGTCTTTTTTAAAAGGTTTTCCCTTTGAAAATGAAGCCAAATACCTTAAACAGCCATAATGTTATTGGATTTTGAAAAGGAAAAACAGCTTTGAGAACATTTCCTCCTAAAACACACACGCACCAAATATATGATCTAAGAAGCCTAGTCACTAACTCGTTGATTATATATATATATATATATATATATATATATATATATATATATACATATATATATATATATATATATATATATATATATGTATATATATATATATATATGTATATATATATATATATATATATATATATATATATATATGTATATATATATATATATGTATATATATATATATATATATATATATATATATATATATACATATATATATATATATATATATATATATATATATACATATATATATATATATATACATATATATATATATATATATATACATATATATATATATATATATACATATATATATATATATATATATATATATATATATATATATATATATATATATATATATATATATATACATATATATATATATATATATATATATATATATATATATATATATAGCTCTCTGCGACGGATTCACTTCCGCTGCAGCCGCATTACGTGTTCGCTCCTGCTGCGGACTCTGCTGCTTGGGGAACTGTCCGCGGTGCTGATCGCAACTTTCCTAATCCGAGCGGCGGACTCCGCTGCGTGCTGTCGCTCTCCGGGGTGTTGAAAATGTCAGCCGCCTTCGGACGACTCCAGAAACTCGGTGCTGGCTGAACTAATTACAAAATTCAGTCAGCCTCAAATACGGGAGACGCTTGTGTGCGCTAACACCACAGCAACTAATCGAGCTAGCAAGCCAGGCTAGCGAGCTCGCGTGGCTAGGAACAGTTAGTCGGAGAAATAGTGAATAAACGCCGCTAAGCTAGCGAGCTAGCAGGCGGCCGCCCGCAGAGTTAGAAAGTAAGTTGCGAACTGTTTCAAGCATCCAGACCCTCAACAAAATCAACATGACTTACACAATAATGGCAACAGGGCGCTTTACGGTTAATCACAGATGAGGCGACGTGGTCTGGCGTAAACCAACGTCATGACGAATGAAGTTGGAGACAAAAAATTTAAAATATGCGTCACACGGGGTGGGGGAGAGGGGAGACACGTCACTCTCAACCAATTCCCTTCCCCTTCACTTTGCTGTTAAATGAATGGAAGCTTATTTGACTTTTTTATTTATTTATTTATTTTAAGATGGGGGTTATCTGGGCCAGCTTACTATTCAAACTAAATTGTTGACACTTTTAGAAAAGAAGGAAGCAATCAAAGGAGGAATAGTTAACAAATGCAAGCAGGGATTTGAAAAAAAGGGGGCGGGCAGTTGGGATTCATTGTGATTTTGGCGCATTCTTTTCAGTCATTGGACTTAAAAAAATAATAATAATAATAAAGAAAGAAATGCTGCTTCGGCTTTAATAAAAGTGACCAGGAAAGGTCCCGTCCTATTCCCTCTCCGCTGTATAGTGCGAGGCTCTGGTGCCGCTCAATGGGGGGAAGGGGCAACTGCTGGTGGCTGCAGGAGCACCGCCAGCCCTCATCGGCACCGGGGAAGCGTGAAACATAAAAGCCGGTTCACTGCCGCTGCTCCAAGCTCACGTTGTTGCAAGTCTCTGTCGCTCTCCATGCCTTAAAAAAAAAAAAGGTGTGTAATAAGTTGGAGTCGATTTATTGGCTGAAACCCCCGGTAGAGAGTGGAGCCAATAAAAAGCTCCCTGGGTACAAATAAAACAATATTACGTGGAATGGGATTTACTCAAGTCGAGGGAAAACGTGTTGCTCTAATCAAAGAGCGAGCTGAGCTTCAGCAGTCCAGGTGACGTGGTGGAGCGAAATGTGGGGAATAATGTGCGTAGAAAGGCCGGAAAGGTTCCAGTTTCCAGACCCTTCCCTTAAACTCACCTGTGGATGTCAAGTTAAAGGTTAGGAGAGTCAGATTCATATTGTAGCAGTATTCTTAATATATCTTGTTTGCTTTTTTTGTTTGTTTGTTTGCTAAAATAAGTGCTCGTTTATTGGCACAGAGCCAAGACAGAGATAGAGCGGCTGCCTTTCTTTCTGCCAAAACAGATCCATTGCGGTTCTTCCCCCGGAGAAGGTTTTAAATAACATGGTGAGTTGAGTTTTTTTTTTCTTTTCTTTTTTCATTCTTTCTTCTTGATGCAGATGAGCATCACCTTGAAGGGAGCCCACTCAGTGAGCGGAGGTGCAGATGAACGGGAAGAAGGGCAATCTGTTGAATGCTCGAACCCGGGTTGCTTCAAGGTTTGGGATAATTGCGCACGTACAAGAGCGCAGGACGACCCGACCTGAACAGACAGGGGCCGAAAGAAACTGTTTGCATCACCAACGCCACTTTAGAGAGAAGATAGCACAAAAAGAGTAAGCTTTATATATGCACGCTCTCTCACACACACTCTCTTTCTGCCACACACACACACACAAGCTCTCGGACTCTGAACTGCATAATAATCAGCCTCCTTCTTGTTCAGCTGAACGGGATTTCCTCATGAGGAAAAATGCATGCTCTCTTTTACCACGGGAAGAGAGTTTTAAAAGAAAAGAAAAAAACAAACAAACAAACAAAAAAAGGAACCTTCCCCAAAACAAGCATCCAGTTTCGTAATGGAACCAGAATCCGATGAGTCAAGGATGTCGAATCCTGAGGATCTGCTGCTACCAAAGCAGCCAACCTCCAGCAGCTAGCTAGCTTTTGTTTTGTTTTTTGTTTTTTTGTTTTTTTTTTCTGAACTTTTCGTGGTTGAACAAACAGCGACATCACACCGAGACCGATCCGAGTAAAACACTTTTTTTTTCTTTTTAAGAGCTTCTCTGGCGTGCAGGTTGCTGTGATTTGCATTCAGTCAAGGACCGATGAGGTGGAGGGAAAGAGTGGGCGGTGGAGTGTGCGGGGGTAAAGCCTGCTGCATTTATTTATTTATATTTCTGTATTTATATATATATATATATATATATATATATATATATATATATATATATATATATATATATATATATATATATATATATATATATATATATATGTATTTTTTTTACACGTCTTCAGCTGAAACGATTGGGGAAGAAATGTGAAGAGGGTGTGTGGGGGGGGGGGGACTCACCCTCAACTGTGGCGACCAGCATCAGCAGCCCCATGTAGAGCAGCAGCACCCGGCTCCGACAGCAGCGCGCCTGAGCTCCAGCTTTCATCAGAGCTACTAAAATCCCAATGCCATCATCTCCCTTTCTGCATACGGATCCCGCTCTCCTTCCAAGTCCCGGTGCGCCGTCCCGATCCCGATTTGAAGTGGCGGTCATGGCAGGGGCTCTCTCTCTCTCGCTCGCTCTCTCTCCCTCTCTCGCTCTTTTTTTTCTTTTTTTCTGGCAGGCACGATGAGTTCTCAGATGCTCAGAAAAGGGAGATTCACTCGGTGTCGGAGCTGAGAAAAATCCCAATGCATGGAGGAGGCTCGGATCTCACAGCTGGACTGAACCATGTCATGCGGGGGACCGAAAGGGGGTTCAGAGTCTCTCTCTGATAAGATAGATTTCACACCTAAAAGGCAAAAGGTGGTGGTTGGGGTCGGTGGACGGGGGGCGGGGGGTGTCAGAGAGAGAGAGAACGAGAGGGAGAGAGAATTGGCCAGTGATTTACCCACCACCTCCAAAATGAAATTAATAAATAAGATCACGAAAATCTCTCCTCCGCTCCAGGAATGTAAACTGATGGTACCCAAATCCAACAGAGCTCGGCTCTCTTTCTCTCTCAATTTCTCTCGTTCCTCCTTTTCTTCAATCTGTACAGCAGGTTGATTTCGCTTCCAGTAAATCCACGTCTGAGCTCGTCGTTAGACAAGAGATTCACCAAAAGCGCCCCGTCCAAGGAGACATTATCCAACGATCCAAGAAAACAAGAGAAACAAAAAGCAAAAAACAAAAGAAAACAAACAAAAAAAAAAGAGAGAACCTCTTTCCTCGACGGCTTGGAGAAGTTTCCGAGCCCGCAGCCTCGGAGCGTGCACAGTCAGTGATCTGAGGATGCGGTAGGTCTGTCCCTGGTAATCCCAGCATCTATCGCAGCGATCGGCCACGAAGCGTCGTCTCGGGGTCTGCGCGACGCCAAGACTCAGACTGCAGACCTGCTCTCCACTCTGCGCGCCTCTATCTCTCCTCGGCGTCTGCCCACCCGCCTCTTCCCTTCTCTCTCTCTCTCCCTCCCTCACTCCCTACTTCTCTGTCTCTCTCACTTTCTAACTCCTCTGTCCTTTGAGATCACTTCAGAAAATGTTTGCAGTGAAGTCAACGAATGAAGGTGCTCCACTCTACTCACCAAATCTTAAATAATAATAATAATAATAATAATAATAATAATAATAATAATAATAATAATAATCTTGTTCTGTTTTGTTAAGGCCTGAGTTGGGAGCCATCGTGTCCATCCATTCAGATCAATCATTGGATTGCCCAGCAGTTTAACCTGCTATATGTTCACATTCTGCTTATTACACGTGAAATTGTTGCCTAACTACCCGGAACTGTTGCTCCCCCCTCATTCAATAAGTTTGAATTTCATTTCTATTTTTTTTTTTTTTTTTTTTTTTTTTTGCACAAAATGGTTAGAATTAGTTCTCGACGCGCTTGGACAACGACTTTTCCCCGACTTGCACGCTGCATGGAGTCACTAAGTTTTGCGATTGCGATTCTTGCTGCGTGCTGTCGAGTCTGAGGAGATGTACGCGGGACGCTCCCGCTCAAATCACGCACTTGTTAAGTTCTTCCGGAATTGCATGTCGTTTCCATGGCAGCAAGAACGCGCCAGGTGGACTGTTTCCCTTCGTGCTCAGAATAGCAACGAAACCGCAAAAGACTAGGACTCCACCCCATATATAAATATATAAATCTAAAAAGAACAAAAAAAAAAAAACACAAAAAAAAAACAGAAAAAAAGAAGAAGACAAACAAACAAACAAACAAATGGTAGAAGATCATTGGAAGCCACTTAGTGCCAGCGCACGCTTCGGCGCCCTCGCTCCGTTCCCGCGCCGCACATGGATTCACCCGAACGCGCCCAGAGATGACTTTGATCTGGTCTGTGAGATCATTTGGAGCAGAACCGCCCACCTGAAGAGGGCCAAAGGTGAAAGTTCGGCGCAGCGACCAGTGGACACGGACAACGTCTTCTCTGACCACGAGCTGAGTAACGTGTAAGGCAGAATCGAGAATTGCGGAGAGAGTGCCTGGCAAAAAAAAAAAAAAAAATCTACACCCTTGAGGGTCCCCCGCCCCCCACCACCACCCACACACGCGCACACATTTCCTCTTGCCACGGGAACAAAACTCCGAGTTTTCGGGTGTTCTGACTTTATTTTTTCCAGTTGCTCTCTATTTTTTTTCCCTCCATCATCCCATCAGCTCTGCAGTTCAGCTGCTCCTGCATGCCCACAGCACCATGCGCCCGCCAACACGTTTCAATGTGGGGATGGTGAGTCGACTGTGATGTGCAGCGCTAGAAGCTCAACTTCAGTGTTTCTGACAAAAGCACCTTCTCCCACACGTTTACTATGTTTCCTTATGGAAAAAAAAAAGTCTACACAGGATTCTGTGTGGCTTTCTTTCAGCGGCGGCTTTTGTTCTTCTGACCTCTCACACATAAAAGTCAAATTTGTAGAGTGCCTGTGAATCTCTGCTGCTCCCCCAGATTTATGATAGGCCTCGTTCTTCCTTCTCTGATCTTCCAGTTTAGGGTAAATGGTCAACGCTTGATGCTTCTGAAGAGGTTACCGCGCTTTTTTCCCTTTTTAGATAAAAAGTTGGATAGTGACGTGTGACGCATTTTCCGCTTTGGATCTCTGTAAAAACTCAACCCCCGAGCTGCCTGGTGTGTTCCTGGGTGTCCATGATGCTCTTTCTTCATTCATGCTGTTGATAGAAACAAAAAATAACACTTAATAGAAGCTCCTAGAGGAAACGTCTGGATGGAATTGGTCGTGCTGGATTTTTTTGTTGTTGTTGTCGAATGAGCTAAAGTATAGAAAGTCGAATGATGGAAAAGCAAGTTCAAGGGGTGTGGATACTTTTGCATTGTATTGTACTTGTCCAGATTCCTACTCGTGTGTGTTAGCATGCGTGTGCCTACTATAGCTCATAAGTGATTCAGTGTAGGCTGATTCTTGATTTTTTATTTTTTCTTTCACAGCATACATCAGGTTTTATATTTCTCTTCAGGGCTTAATAAATCTTCCTAAACGATGCTCTGGCAGCTGCATCATTTTGTTCTTATGGGGTGTTATCATTTCATTTGCTCCCGAGGAAAGTAGTGGGGGCCTCCTCAATGGTTCTCACTAACCTTAATTATGGAAATTAATTCTGGTACATCTCAGTAGAGTATGCGACTTGAGGATAATGTCAAAGTAAATTATTTTGCATCTTATATGCCTTTCTAGGGATTTATTTTTTTTACTGTTTATGTGAGTTATGTAATAATATAGATGCATCATCTCAGTCTAGAATACATGCCCCAATTGTCCCCACTGTGAGACAATAAACGGTGTCCTATTCTATTCTATTCTATTCTATTCTCAGTACATGCTGTTCAACAGGGTCTGTTAAATAATGTATTTGTTTACAAAATAATTGAAAATGGCTATAAAGCAATGTATCAAAACTGCTATTTTAATGCAAGGTTGCATCTCCAAATGATGGCAATTGCTTTCTCATGTTCGCATTTGATCAACTTAAGATTCATATGACAGTAATGATTACCAAAACCCCACAAAATAAACAATTTTTATGTGATGAAAATGTTATCTTCAGAAGTCTTTTTGATTTTTTTCGCCTACAGTGCACCCCTAGGAGCCGATACAGTCATCTGGTTGGTCAGATAGCTGGATAGTAGGAAGTGTGGGTGGAAATTAAAGCCTGTCTGTGACCTACATCCCATAAGAGTTATCAAAGAATTTCCTTATAGTGCCACCGTACAATGTTAATGTACACCATCTGCTCACCAGCCACCTGGACGTTCCACGAGGTCTCCATTGTCATAAGCATCCTGGTCTCACAGGAGCGTCTGTTCTCCATTGACAGCTTGACAGTCAAAAGGCTGGTGCCGAAGGAGAAGCCCCATTAAAATGCCATGCTTTGAAAATGATGCCATGCAGCAAAATGTTGAAAGTGTCACCGGTGACCTCTAGATTGTTATTTTTCCTGTCGATAATAATATCAAGGATATTTCACATAGTGACACTTAGAACGCACTCTATCGTCCAACCGATATATATATATATTTTTGTGTGTGTGTGTGTGTGGAGGGGGGGAGGGGTGATTATGTAGTATTTATGAAGTAAAGAAAAAAAAAACTTGAATTTGCATGTCAATTAAGACCCATGCTAAAATGTTCACAATCCCTGTAATTTCTTGTGATTTCATTATAATCCCCACGCAGAAAACTTCGCTTTTTCACGTTCGGCAATTTCGTGAAAGCCAAATGAAAACTTCCTTCGCAAATGACAGTTTTAGAAATGCAAGCCCAGGAAAGAATTGGCCTAATTAACAATGATTAAATGCGTTCGTTCATCACAGTCCCTCTCCTGTCTGTGTGTTTGGCTAAAGAACACAGGAAGCAGAGACTCTGCTCAGGTGCAAACACGCTGTGTCAGGAGAGCAACAAGGCATCCACTGACTTTACTCTTCCCTATCCTTATGTCTTTGACCGGAGGTCAGCAAGGTCCACCTACCATCCGAAGAGTGTTTATATAAATGTTGGTTCTGTACCAATGAGGAAAATTGTGTTTCACACTTTTCTTCTGTATATATTTTGAAAGCAACCACACAGTTTCAGAATATGGGAATGCATTTGAGATTATTCTATAGGTGGACTGGAAAAGAACAACCTCTCCCTGCCCCCAAATAAAAACAATTTCAGAGTGATTTTTTAAATCTATATCTGTCCTTTGGCTGCACCACTCTATTACTTATGTCAGTGTTTTTCTTTCTGTCTAGAGCTGATGGGAATCAGAAGGAGAAAGATGATCTCCTTCCAGAAACACAATCTATGGAGGACCACAGGTAATGTGTGAGTCTGCAGTCTTTCCCAGACCACTTGAAGAAAAATAGAAATGCCATGCAGAAAGCCAAGAATTATCTTAGGTTTGCATGTAATTTTTAAACAGCATGAAATTTTAAAATCGATGGTGTAGAAATGCTGAACTTTGACGTCTATAGTTGTTCAGTGCAATAGCCTCACAAAAGGCTGATTTAGTATCCAGAAAGCAATCATTGCAAAAAATATCAGCAATTATCAAAAGCTTTCTTATTACTCTCCTCTTCTCCCTGTGCACACTCTTGTCCTAGTCCAAACCTGAAAACAAGAGCATTAATGCTAGTGCTTGCTTTGAATTTATTGTTTAGCTAAAACGAAATAGATGCTTAGTTTCTTTTGATACGTTGATCCTACATACAGTAGCTGCATGGCATCAGACTATCACAGTGTTTAAGTTAAACTCAGACTACATGAAAAACTGGTGAAAACAAGACATGCTGATCAATTCAGTCATGGAACAGAAACAATCAAACAGAAAAAAAATTCACAAAGCAGAAAAAAAGAGCAAAAGTTAACAAAAAATCTCTACGAAAATAAACTCATGACTTCTGTCTTCCTGTGCAGGAATGACGAGCAGCAGAGGGGGAAAGTTAACTTGGTGTCAAACATGGACTCTGACGAGGAGAAGAACAACCGAAGCGACTTCGCGCTTCTTTGCCCAAACCTTTCGGGCCTCGGCTCCACAAAGTATGGAGGAGTTGTAAATATCCAGGGTTGATTTAAAAAAAAATGCACTGACTTGTTTTATCTGATCTTAACACAGAAAATAAAGCGAAAAAACTATTTGGTACGTTAAAAAATGTTGCAGTTCATAATTCTTTTTTTTTTTTAAACTATTGATTGTTTTAACAATGCTTTGCAAATGTTTAGTGTTACACATTTGAAATATAAAGATAAATAATACAAAATTTTAATATATTTTAGCAACAATTATAGAAAATTATAAGATATTGACCTCAGACCTACTTTTTCTTGTTGTAGCGCAACTTGTTTTATGTTGTGTCAATTTATTAATGTGAACATAAACATAAAATCGAGGGAGAGAAAAAGACCAATTATAGTAATAATACTGAGAGACTGAAAATTCAACAAGGAACCCCAAAAAAAAAGCCCAAAAACATTGTAATCTGTTGGTTTAATGTTGAATATGTATTATTCCAATAAAAATAATCTTTAGCAAACATAAGGCGTCATTGGTAATATTTTGATCACTGTCAGCTAAAGCATGGAAAACATTATTTTACCACAGGGGTAAATCATTTCAAGGCTGACAGAAAAACAAATAAGTCTTTGGTACATTTCCTATTTGCATGTTCGATCAAAGAAATGGGAACAGAATCTTTGGAAAAACTGCTACATCCGTAATATCCCACCAAATTTTGTGGTTCTCGAACACATCCTAATAAGGGCCAAAGTCGTGAGGAACTCATCACCTGCTAAGGAACTATTTACCACTTATGGATTCCCGCCATTGTCCAAAAGACAAACCTCTGGGTCGATGTCTCTAAATTGTCCTCAGCTGTGCGTGTGTGGTTGTCTGCGGTGGATTGGTGACCTGCGCAGGGCGTGCCCCTCTTCTGACCCAATGACCGCTGGAGACAGGGGCCAGCTCCACTCCACCCTGCCAGGATAAGTGGGTATAACAACGGAAGGATCAAATGTTTTTATTGAACTTTATGATTTTAATGTTTTTTTTTTTATATTTAGTACTTTTGCAGGACATTTATATTCCTTTTCCAGCTATTTGTTGTAATTTGATCCTGTTGCAGAAATGTGTGCCCCAACTTTTTTTTAACACTGTTTGCACTACAATATTTGGAATACAAGCAAACTAAAAACTAAATCTTAAAAAAAAAATCTGTACGAATCTTGCAACAGTTATCAAATGAAATGTCATACACAGCATTCAAGATAACTTTGAAATAGTCAAAAGTTCACAAAACCTTCTAATTCCTTCAGCTTTAATGTATAAGGATTTTATGCGACAGATTTTGATTTCTTGATTTTACTTCATTTTAATTCTTCAAATAAAATCTGAAGTGTGCACTTTACATACAATCGGACCAGTTGACTGACATAGTGAATAAAATTTAGTTTGGTCAAATACCTTCAAAAGTCACCCAACACCACAATTGTAATCACTTCACTTTGGAAAAAGTTGTGGCTGAAACCTGATAAACTGGAAAAATATTTAAGAGTTGTGAATAGTTTTGGGAGACACTCTGCAGTGTCTGAAAAAATAAAATAAAAATCCTACTCCTCCTCTCTTTTTTTGTGACTTTTTTCAGGAATGATGAGGAACAAAAAAAGACAAAGTGTTTGGTTCTGAGAAACCAGCATGTGAGGGACGAGAGACAACACCACGCTGGGTTCAGTCTGCCTAGCCCCTCCGTCTCTGGCTGCATGTTCCCTCCGTGTTGCCGTACCTGCACAGGTAATGAGCACTTCGGTGAATGCAGAGAGAAGCCTGGGAAAAACTGACAAGACAGCAGAAAAGTTAAGATAAAAGTTGATCATATTTTAGCAGTTTGCGCTTTTCATGAAAAAAAACAACAACTCAGTCCAGTGATTTTCAATATTTTAATGTCTCTGTCATGTAAGGCGAAATGTGAAAAAGAAAATATGAAGAGTGGGAGAAAATTGTGGACTAGCTCTGAACATGAAAAGAATATAAAGATCCTTCCTTTCTCACTTTGTCCTGCGAAAGTACACCGGGATTCACGTCAAAGTGAATGTGATTGAGACACTAGAAACCTCTGACACTAATTCTAGTGATGATGATAATTCTGTCACTCCATTCAGGGTACAAATTTATGCTTCTGATAGCAGGAAGGCTGCAGCAAAGATTGACAGAAACCTTGAGAGGGGGAAAAAAAAAAAAAAGAAATGCCAGACCTTTCTGAAAGGAGCTGCTCTAACGGAGAGCACGGTTTTCTATTTAACACAAAGACAGACTTTCCTCAGCTACCTACCAACCAGGCTGGCATCCTACCCTGTCCCACTGAGCCTTCAGCCTCGAGGAAGGTGCAGAGCCAGTGGGAGATTCCCTTCTCGTTCCACCCACGCCATGCTCCCACTGCCACTTTGGCCACTTTGGTGAGTGGCACGAGTGCCCCTGTGCCGGCTCCAGTCCAAGGCAAGGAGCTCCACACTAACTCCTCAGCCCACACATCGCCGGTGCTGCAGAGGGCCTCCGACCTGCTGGCTGACTTTCTGCCTCTTCTGCCCCCCAGATACCACTTTAGCTCTGGGTGAAGTGCATCATGGGGAATCCCATGGTCCAGAGCGGCAGCAGCAAAAAGAGGTCTTACCCTCTTGCCAAACCATCGCCAAGACAGTGTGGTTTCCCACAAGAGAAGAGTGGAAATCGTGCCCCGTGAGGGCTCCTCCATCTGTTCAGGAGATCAAAAATCAGCACTGGGCCTTGAAACATTTGGCTTGGTTCGCCAGCCCAACTCCCCCAGAGTTAGCTGTGAGAAAATGAAGGCCAACAACCACATGCCTCCTACAGGTAATAGATCTGCCATTTGTCTGTCTCATAATTAGACTTATAGTATACATATATGTAAATACAGTTTATATACCAATCACATAGATCTCATTAGTTAAAAGAACAGGACATTATTCATTGTATTGGTTGGAAGATGTGACTCAGCGTTGTGTCTCTCTCTCGTGAGTTTGTGTCCTGCTCTTGTACGGAAGGAATACTTTCAAGGTTCCCTTTGAGGTTTACTGTGTTTGCAACTGCTCTCACAAATGCTCACTTGGTTTGAAGGCTGTTGTTACCAGGTGGATCTCTCTCAACCCATTACAGTCTAGGACTCACTGAGTGGGCACCATGGTCACAGGAAACCAAACATTTCATCAGCTTTGTTGTACACTTTTAAGAGTGAGGTAAATATGACATCAGTCGAAAGGGTTCAATTTCTCCCCTATTAACCGCTTAGGCGACCACTTAGGAAACCACTTTGCCTAAGTGGTTCACAGAAAAACAAAACAAAAGCAAATGAACAATACCTTGCAGAATAGTGTCCTTGCGAGGAATACAAACTCTGTACAAGAACAGAAACCTTGGGCTCCACCAACAGGTTGTTGAAACAAAGATGGAAGTTGTCCGAGGTGCGTGAACCTAAAATAAACTTTGCTCACTTTGCAGCAAAAATAGTAGTGATGCTGACAAAATTTGTACTTCCTGTTGTGGTGCTATGAAGGAAGGCAGAAAAAAACAAAAAAAAAAACAGCTAAAATCAAATCTAGCTAGCTTCTTTCCATACACGCTAGCTAGCATTGCAGCTAATTAGCTGCTTTGCCACCTAAATAGAAATGCAGCCAGCTGAAATAAAGTCTAGCTAGCAATTCTAGCTAGCTCATTTTAATACAAGCTAGCTAGCATTGCAGCTATTTAGTCTTTTGCAGGAAGTCGGAACAGTAGCAATTCAACACTCCCAACGGCCACTTCTTGTTTTGTAGGTTTTCTGTGATCCATTCATTGTTTGGTTATGTGGCAGCCATGTCGGTAAATAAATCATAATATTCTATAAGCTTTTTTTATGCTGGTGCTACTGACATTAGCAATTCATAACGCAAGAAAAAGCAAGGAAGCCAAAGGACATACTGCATGCTACTGCTGCATGTATTTGTAGGACGTGAATAGCTAAAAGCTTAGCACTTTCATATTGGCATGTAGTATTTATAGACTTAACGAATACACCAAGCTTTCTTTCTGGAGAAGTTGTCCTCATTTATGCTTCCAGCCTTAACGGCTTTCATCAGATTTTTCCTTGGTTTAAATTTTACAACTACTGCATTTGCTTTGAATTTGACATGAATATTCATTTTAGACGCTGTGCATTTAAAACAGGCATGTCGGAGATCTCGTTGAATAAATGTTTTACGCCATTACCCAGGTGACACAGCACTGCACTTGCTCAGCGGCTTAACCATTAAACCTCGAGACTTGATCCAGAGTATCTTCAAACCCAAAACAGCCTAAGCAAAACTGCTTTTCAAAATCAGTCAGTCGGGGTGACGCCAACCAGCTGCCCACGCACACGACCGTGCACATGCAGAACCCTCTGCATCTCTCCTGTGTGGGTGTCAACACCGTGACTCTGCATTGCTGTTGCGTCCTGACTTGGCTCAGTAAGGCAAAAAAAAAGTTTTCATAATAAGGGGATTATTGTGCAGTGGCAGAGTAAATTACACACCGAGCCTTCAGACCTAACCGCTGGTGCTGAGCAGAGCAATAGGCATAGATTTAAAAAAAAAAAAAGAATGAAAAAAAAGCATCAACTCAAGAACACAGAGATGCTTTTGGTACCCCTTGCATGCCTTACATTGGGCATCCACCTCCTATATATATATATATATATATATATATATATACACACACATATATAATATATATATATATATATATATATATATATATATATATATATATATGAATCCTGTACCATCATATTTAGGTTCGTTTGATTTTCTTCTTGCTACTTAACAGGTGTATAACTTTAGCTGAAGGCTGCTCTGCTCTGCCCAATAAATGAGGATTTGATATATACTCCCAACACACCTCCAGCGGTTTACAGTCAGTGCTGATATGATAGAGTTTATTCGCTGATAGTATAGCTCTGTTGACTCAATAGCATTTTGTCGATGCCCCGAGGGCTAGGCTGCTGAAAAATTCCCTCGCAGAGGAAACGGAGCAGAGCTCTCGTTAAAGCCTGCCCTCTGCATCACACTTAACATGACATAGGTGAGAAAAGACAGCGTGCATGTGAAATACCTGAAGCACTAATCCGTACCCCCCTCCCTTGCTGTGCACGTTGCAGTTGCAGGTACAGATGGTGTGGGTGTTAATGCCAGGTCCTGAGCTCGCGCTGCCAAGGCAGGCATGAGGCAAGCAGCTGTCCCCCCGGGAGAAAGCCAGCCCTTGTACCTTTCAACACCCGGTTGGCATTAACAGAGCCAAAGGTAAGGTTATAGCGTCTCTTGTGCATGCATGTTGAGTCTTTCATGGATATTACGTTTCTTGGTGGAGTGCATGAAGAATTTATTATGGTCATCACTGGTTGAGTGCATTTTTTTTTTAATCCCACCTAAGCACAAGACTAGAGAATGCCCCCCGTTGCCCTGAGTTCCTCATGTGCATTGTGCAGATTTCTCACGTGTCAATTATTCATGTCACTATGAAATTACTGTGGCATGCAAATGTTTGTACACAATGGTCAAATTTCAGGTGTCATGCATATTTAATTGCTTTGAAGGCAACCCGATCTCCCAAAAAGATGTTTGGGTAATGCAGTAAAAATTAATGCGTGCTTTGGATCACTTTCTGCTGTGTCGGCGATTTCGTTGCCGTTGGAATGTTCCATTCACTGCGACACTAAAATAAGGCACGTCAATGCACACAGGCTGAGCGTGAGGAAATAGGCTTATCATCTCATATTAATGGTATTTTTTGCATTAAAATGCCAAATAAATGATACATTTTTGGTAACACTTTATTTAAAGGGGTGCATAAGACTGAAACGAGAGTGTCATAAAAATGACAGTTCTGAACATGAAGGAGTCTTCATGAATGTCTATGATTCTTGGCATGACATGTCATTCAGTAAATAATGACACTTTCAATGCAAAGTTGACACTTTTGATCGACTTCTTGTGCAAATTTGCATTGAGCCTTTTGACCGACTGATGCAAAGTTGACACTCTCAGTGGACGTTTAATTCAGATTTTAGTGCCACTTTTGCAAAAAGCAACTCCGGGCTTCCGGGGCTTGCTGTGATCAGCCCAGAGAGATCAGGAGGATCTCTCTGATCCTTCTGATCACAGACAAACTCTTAAGATTTTTGAGTTTGTCTGGATGATTCCTCCTGGCTACATTCGTGAAGATGTGCACACAGAGCATTGGGCCAAGCCAAAATTTCTTTATAAGTATGTTCCTCCACCTCCCACACCCTAACCCACACTGTTACTCCTGACAACCCTTCTGTTTACCAGGGAGGGTATGAATTACTGCTACACATATGTATAAGCAAGTATATAACAATCACTATGGTTTTAACAAGAAGCATGCTAACTAAGTCCTCGAGATGGAGAAGGGAGGTAAAGAAATAGTAAACCAAAATATGGTCTGTCATTAAAAATTAATGTTTGAATAATTGCAACTTTATCTGATAAAAAACAAAAAGGACATCTGCACTTTAACTTGTACAGAGCATGGGTACGTTTTTACATCTATTTGGATGGCCAATAAATTGAGCTAATCCTCCACAGGTACTTAAAAAACAGCGAAAGGAGCTTGAGGATTAAGCATACAAGCATTGCTGCAAAGTCAATTAAAGAAGGATTTAAAGACGTCACAAACAGCATCCACTGCCAGAATGCAGTTTTTCGGGGTGGGGGGGGAAGCATTATTTGTTTTTCTTTTTTTTTTTCTTTTTAATTTCCCCCGAAATTTTTCAAACAAATTTGATTCCTGAAGAGGATTCTGCAACCCCCAACCTGAATTTGTGAATTCACTTTGGGCATCACTGAGGGAAATTTTATATTTTCATTTTTTGAAATAAATGGCATTTACCAGCTGGTAAATGCCATTACACAGCATCTGCCAGCAGGATTGTTGCTAGTGTTTGTTTTGGTTTAATAGAGAACCAAACTCTTTCAGAAGTGTCCAGTGACACATCAGTAGACTCAAGTGGGCGTCAAAAATGTGAAAAACAGTTTTTAGTCATCCTGCGTCTTGTCAGCTTTTTATGTGATACTTTTTAAACGTTTGTTGTTGTTGTTATTGGGTTTTTTTTCCCCCAAAAGTACCTACTCTTGTAATAAAACTGTCCAAGGCTGGAGTCCAGTGATTTTTCCAATGGCCAGCCACTTGCTAACTGATAAAGCACTCTGCTGCACTTTCAACTTGCCTTCATCTTTGCAGATATTTATTTTTTATTTTGTGCTTTCTTTGCACAATTCAATGTTTCAGATCATCAAACAGACGAAAAAAAAAACAAACAAAAAAAACGGGATAAATCCAGAGTGTGTATATATATATATATATATATATATTATATATATATATATATATATATATATAAAGCATGAATGCAAGAGAATAGTTCTGCAATAGGAATACAAAATGGCAAATTGAACAAGAATTACAAGCAGATATTATTGGCCAAATGCTGTAAAATACTTTAAATTTCCTTAATAAAACCTGATACTTCTTGAAAATTAATAATGCACATGGAGTTCAAATTTTTGCTTCCAAACTTTTCCTGTTACGTAAAATTTCAAGGCAGTAAAAAAAAAGAAAAATCTAGAAAAGATGATTTTTATGTCTAAAAATAAATGACATAGCAGTTATTGCGAAACATTGTTGCCTCACGACATAAAACACCTTAATTTAAAGACTAGTTCATATTAAACTAATATGAGTTAATACGAAGCTAATATTAGGACAAACCTTTGCGAGCTATTTTGTCTTTGGAGAAAACGATTCCCTCCACTTCCCTGTTGTTACTCAAACCTAAGCAGCTGCTGGCTCTCTGGAATAATGCTGACCCCCTCAGAAAAAAGTTCGGAGGAAAGAGTTTGGCATTTTAAAACTTTTCTATTTTCAGCCGCAAGCTCTTCTTCGTGGGGTGACGTGTAAAACTCCAGTTTGTGCAGGACCATAATTCTCTGGTTGGTGATTTTTAGATTTGGCCTTAATTTTGTCTAAAAATTTCGATTATCACTATTTTTTTTTTTTGTCGCATAGAAACAAAGTACCTCTACTTCTTATTTTTGACCGCCCTTTATCATCTCCCCATTTGCAGCTCAGACCTATTGAAATTTTGTCTGCTCTCTACAGCAGTGACTGTGGCAGCGAGGCTTACTGCACTCTGAGGCTTTGGCCCTTTGGCCTCATCGCTTCCCAACCAGCGGGATAATTACAGAGGCTGCAAACACTTCCCCCCTGAGTGCATGTGTGTGTGAGTGTGGATGTGGCAAAATAGGGGATTCTCAGTGTCAGCAGATAAATAAGATGCACAGACACATGCTGGAATTAGAAAAGGAAGAATAAGGAGAAAAGGAAACAAGGAGAAAGAGACAATAAAATAGGTGAAGGTGATGGAGAGAGAGTTTTATTTTTGCCAGCCAAACAGCTAACGCTGAGATGTCAGTAAATGCTTATAGGAGTGTGAAAAAGTTATGAGAGCTCTTTTAGACACTGGGGTATTTGAACATCCTCTTCTCAGACTTTAGCTGAGTCCTGTTTCACTTTTTCTTCTGGTACGAAATAACTCTGAAATATTTTTTGATTTAAATAAGAGAACACAAAAACCATTGAAACAAATCAAATAAGGAGGAGCTACATAGCTTTTGTTCAGGGCGTCGATAATGACAATAAACTGTGAAAGGAGTTTTTTTATCTTTTTTTTCTGAAAACACTGAGGTCACTCATTTAAGTGAGTATAAAACTGAACTGGTTCTACGCTTCCTTTCTGCAGCTACATCGTGTTTACATCACCACACAACAAGGATTCGAATTGCAATTGCAACAAAATGATGAGCCAAACCTCTGACTGTATTTGAGCAAAAGAAAAACAGAGCAACAAAACTAACAATCCAAAATATTTCACTCTTGGCAGAAGAGAGCAAAAAAAAGCGCGTTGCCAAATCCTTTGGTTTAGCCGTCTGTGATCGATGTGCTGCTGAAAATGTCGGACTGTCAGAAACGAGGCACATTTGGAGGGATGTGAGAGGAGGTTTGGCAGGGATAAGGATTGCGTATTTGAGCCTGTGTGCCCCGCAGCTTGTACGAATGTGTGAGTGGCAGAGAAGCAGACCAAAGTTTTCCCCTCTTGCGCTCCTTCTTTGTTCTTCCATCTAATAAGCCCGTCTCCAAGCTGTTGCTTGGCTACACATTTCTGCTTCCACTATCTGGCAGGTGGCCGTTTTTCTGTCTAAGTCCGTCTTTGGAGAATGATATATTTGTGTGTGTTTCAAACATTTTGTGAGACTGTGAAACACCTACAGTGTTTTGATTGCATTTTGACACACTACATTCACAAGCTAGATCTTATTGGAATTTGATGTGATGGGTCAAAAAAGCAGCACATTATTCAGACGTTAATGGAAAATCATGATTTTTTAAAAATTTTAAAGAAAAATTAGAATTTTATTTTTTTTTACAATTGAAAATCTCAAAAAAAAAAAAGGTGCTTGTATGTTAAGTCATCCTCTTTCCTCTAATATGCCTGAGTAAAGTAAAGTCTGGTACAAACAAGTAGGATAAATCTACTAAACAAGTGACCCATGTCACTTGTTTAGTAGACATGTTACATTTACATTGTTACATTGTTACATTTAACAAATCTGTCAGGGAGAACGTTGTATGATAAATGATAAATTATTAATGTGTTAAAATGGACCTAGTCAAAGCCCGGACTTAAATCTAACTTAGAATTTGTGGCAAGACACTGAAAACTGAAAAATGACAATTAGCTGCTCTGTTTAATTTCAATCAGCTTTGTAAAGTTTCTAGGTGAAAAGTTGATGGAAACATGCTGTTATGTATAGAGGTCTGCCACACTTTTAAGATTTTTATTCATACTGCACCATCATGTGAATTCAAACAAAGCATTTGTTTGCTATTGAAAAAAAATGTGCGGAAGAATTAAATGTAAACCGGAAAATAAATAGCTTTTATTTTCACTCAAAATCAGGTTTAACTGACGGACACCCTTCAATTTGATTGCATTTATTAAATTGGTATTCAATATCATGTTAATAAAAAATTCTTCCATTAACCCTATTGCAGTTTTGTCCATCCCATCACAGGCATGCGGTCTCTACTGTTGAGAAGTTTTCCAACAAAACCGTTAAAGCAAGGCGGCAACAAAACGGGACTTCGATGTTTCCGTGATATGTGCTGTAAGAGAATGTACATCAAAGCCTGTAAAGAATATGGCTTCCTGTGCAGAGGCTGCTATGATGGGGGTGGAAAAACCAGATGGTGCAGAGGAGGCCTAATAGTCAGAGAAATGAGCCTGGTTTGGTATCATACGATACCAAACCAGGCTCTATGGTACAGAAGTTAATGTTGCTGAACATTATTTCATCATTATGAGAGTCATTTTGACTGCACAGGCGCTCTCAGCCGCCATGCGAAGGGAGATGTTAAAAATGTTGAGCCGAAGCAAAAAATGAGGGTTTTTTTGGATTTTAGAGATTTTTGCAACAGCCCACCAACACCCACATTCTGGCATTTTTAAAATGCACAAAGATGGAGGAGGGTGTGTGCAGTGACTGAGCGCCTGGCACCACGAGACATACTTCTCTTAATCCAAAACACAAATGAGAAAGAAGTCTTATTGTTATGACCGGAATTTGGTTTTAAGTCAGGATGAATTGACTCTAATTCTGGATTCCTGCTCCAATTAGTGAAGTTGATCATTTCGGTTTGCATACCATGAATAAATACAATGTCAAATGGCAACTAGTCAGTTTTAAACTGTGTTGTTTTTGGAACATTTTGGTCAAATATGAACCAGCATGCACGACATGGATCGTGTGGAATGAATACAAGGACAATACAGTGGAGCACATTCTTTTAGTGTTTCACTGAAAATGGCGACTTGGAGCTTGCCTAATAGCATGACAGCTTGCCTAATAGCATGACATCCAGGTATTTTAGCTTACCAAGCAGCATTTGATTTGGTATAGTTTAGTGATGCTCAACACAAAGATCTGTGAATTGGATGGAGTCCACTGAATATGTTGAAAATGGTTAAAAACCGTCCTATACTGTGCTTGACTGTTCATAGTATAGAATTAATATATTAATTATATTTGCAAAACGTTGTCGGCACTTATCTCCTATTGTGATTCAATTTACACCCAAAGTTAACCAACTCTTACTCTGCTATTAAATAAAATAATTATTCACAAACCCTCTGAAATAAGTAATTTCACCATCCATTTAATTATCGTTAGATTCGGTTGCTGCATCGGTTAAAACACTCTTCTGTGTAGAATGATTCCTCTGCCATCTTGTTGGGCAGATGGTGGGGTATTAAAACTACCCCACCTTTGTCCTAACAACATAAACTCAGCTTTTGGTTTAAGAAGAATCCCAGAGGTCATTGCGTGTGCCCTGACAGTACACATTAAGTGATATCAATCCGCATACTCCCAGTAATGATCTATCACATCATATTTTTCTGGAAGCTTGAAAATGACTTCCTCTGTTGAGGATTTGCAATAAAATGTTTTTTTGGGTGTTTTTTTTTTTTTTGCTATCATATGTGCACCATATGGTTAACACAATATAATGAGTCATATTTATTTATTTATTTTTATTTTTTTTACATTTAACAACACATAATCAGACAAATCCACCAGCAAAAGCGTACATGCATAAAACTCAAATCTTAGGAGGGATTTTTTTTTGTCTTTTTTCTTTTCACTAGTGGGTTATTAAAAGTGCTGGTTCACACACGTTTTCTTTCTTTGGATTAATATTACTACAGAACCGGCTGAGTCTTTGTCTATCTGTCTGTTTAATTGGGGCTGCTGTGTTCACCTAATATCATACCAACGCTCTTTCTAATGTTGGTCTAATTTTAATTTCCGTCGTTTCGTAGTTAGCTTGTCTTAACCTGTTGCAAGGAGCTGCTGAGTGTATTACCTGGATATATATATATATATATATATATATATATATATATATATATATATATATATATATATATATATATATATATATATATATAAAGGTGGTGGAGAACGCCAGAGCTAAGATCCTGTGGGACTTCCAGATCCAGACAGACAAAATGGTAATGGCGAACCAACCAGACATTGTCGTAGTGGATAAACAACAGAGGAAAGCCGTTGTGGTAGATGTAGCAATACCAAGTGATTGCAACATCAGGAAAAAGGAGCACGAGAAACTGGAGAAATACCAGGGCCTCAGGGAAGAACTGGAGAGGGCCTGGAAGGTGAAGACCACAGTGGTGCCTGTGGTCATCGGGGCCCTCGGGGCAGTAACCCCCAAACTGGAGCAGTGGCTACAACAGATCCCAGGAACAACATCAGACATCTCAGTCCAGAAATGTGCAGTCCTTGGCACAGCCAAGATACTGCGCAGAACCCTCAAGCTCCCAGGCCTCTGGTAGAGGACCCGAGCTCAGAGGATAAGAACCACCCGCGGTGGGTGAGAAGAGAATTTTATATATATATATATATATATATATATAAAATCTACTGACATTAGTTTGTGGATGTTTCAAAAGGTTCAGTTTTGTCATCTCTTATATATTGTTAAGTTAGTACCCCCCATAAGTGGAGAAGACTACACATTACTGATAAAGTGTGTCAGTTTTTTAATAATACTAAAATACTCACAGTCATTTCAGAGCCTTTCAAAGAATCATATATTGCAGACTCTCTCTCCTTAAAATCTTTCCATTATCCCAATGAGCAGAAATCTGTCAATGTGAATTGAATGGAGATCGCAGCACGTCTTCCTCAAACAAAATACCAGGTTAAATTTAATATTTAACTGACATTAATCTGTTAAGACCTTCAGGCACTTCAGAATTTATCTTATTTTGCAGGTTAAATATTTGTGTTACTTTTCAGAAAGAGCTTTCCACAACATTTTTTACATTTTTTTAATTCATTTATTTATTTTTTATTTTTAACCAATGTCAGCATTTTAAGCCTTAGGACTGAGCAGTTGGGAAATAAGAAAAAACTTGACTGAGCTTGTCCTTATATTAATTATTAATTTGTCAAGGCCGGTTAATGTGATGCTGCCTGTCTGCAAATAAATAAATACCCCAGCTCCACAGTTCACTGACACTTTCTTGACTTTCGGCCTGGTCAAACATTGACTAATTCCTCCATGTCTCCAAGCATGTATTTAAAAAAAATCTTTTTCTTGCTTCAACTTTTACTTTCTGTTGAACTGCTCATATCTATCCATTATTTTTTTGTTGAATTCTCTCCAGTCCATATGAGATGTGTCATTAAAGATGCAGACGTCATTCAGCAACGATTAGCCTGTAATCTTTTAGAATGACGCAAAGTGAAGGACGTTTTGGACTGAAAAGCTCTGTGTGTGATACCATCTGTGCCTCACGTCGCATAATCAAATATAGGGGTTAAAAAAAAGGCTTTCATTTGTTCACGTGTCACCTTGATGGATCCCCCTCATAAGACAAGTACAATCAGGAATCATCCTTCAATTTTGCTCCCTCTCTCCACCCTCCTTCTTCGTCTGCTTTTTTTGTTTGTTTCCCACCTCGAAGACGAGAGCTTAGTCTTCTTCTGCCCGTTCTCTCTGTTTGGCGTCGCCGTGCATTTCATGCTGCCACACGTCGCGTCTGGTTTGTTCTAATTAAGGAGGATGTGTGCGATCTTCAACAAGAACTCGTGGAAAATCGGTAAGATGTGTTAGAACGAGCTTTTCTTTTCTTTTTTTTTCCTCATTTGCATTAGCCCCTGCACGCAGTCATCAACTTTTAAGTCAAAGCATAAAACTCGGAAACACATGAGGATGAATGAGAATCTTTTTTCATTGGCTTTCGTGTATTTCAGTCTGCCTCTCAGTTTTGAATGGAAGAGATCAAGTTGACTTTTCACAAGAACTTCTTCACACAGGTCAATTCTGATTTATGCCATATTAATAATTCATCACCTAAGCAACTAAATTCACTGTTATGTTACTAATTCGTTCTCATTTGTCCATGAATTTTCTTGTGGACTATAACGGCCTCTGCCTGTAATTAGCATAGAGGTTATGTCATCAGGTTATATTTGCAACCTGCCCTTGGTCACCTTATTTACTTTTTTTTTTCTTATGGTTAAGGATGTTTTTAATTTAGAAAAAAATAATAAAATAAAAGAATCATGTGAAAGTCCTTATAATTCGATGTTTACTTACTTTTTTCTTATTGGATATTGACATCTTTACTAGAACGGGGCCCACATTGAAGAAAACTTATATAATAACAATAAAAACAGAGGTATACGTTTCACCATTTGCATTAGTTCTTTCCGACAGTAATTAGTTTCCTGCTGAAAACGTTTGAAAAAAACAAAATCACCGTGTCTTTGCAAATAAGTTATTTTCTACTGGATACTTTTGGCAGCTACTTTGCACCTAATGAAACGAAGCAATCCTTGTTAATTCATGAGAAAATGCGGCAAACAATTTCATGCAAAATAAACCCTATCGGTTTGTTTTTCTCTGCAGATAAAATGCGTCTCTTCATTTTAGAAGTTTTAACCGTTGGACAAATTGAGATATCTTTTTAAGCAGTACTCAAAGGTTTTTTTTTTGTTGCTATTTTTGCTATGTTTTGTTTCCCTTTGATTTCTTGTAAAGCACTGCGGATTGCCTGGTGTAGTAGGAATGTTGTGGGTAGTCGTTTAGCTGGCTTTAGTTGTTTATTTATTAATTTTTTTTCATGAGCCTTTATATCTCCAGACTTGTGTGCTGGCTGTGTTGGTAGGACATTAAATGTTAAGAAGTACTTCTCACAAGACCAGAAGGAAACAGATTGCACCACCTTTTCAATTTGCAACATTTATTTAATCTAAATAATCTCTTGAGGAAAAACTGGGGGAGGAGGTGAAGAGGAGATGAAACTGAAAATGAAAATTTTTAGGAGTCTCTGCTGGATTCCTAGATCGTTGAAAGATCAGTTAAATCGATGCAGTTCAACATTTTGTTTCTTAATAGTAAACCCATGTTTAATATTGAGGTTGGATGTTTTCTTGCTTTCCTGCTGTGAATAACAGCTTGTAAAGCAGTTTATTTTATTTTTTTTCAGTGAGGTGTGTTGAACTAGTGACACGTCTAAAACACACAAAGGAGCAGTATAAGGAAACACTGATATCTAATTGCGATGAAATAGCAGAGGCACGAAAAGAAGGTATGAATTTGTGAGCTTCATTAAGGTTATCCCTTTCATTTACATAAATCTTACAACGGAAATACAGAAGGAAAAGTTATTTTACAAATTCTACAACCTAGTAAACCTAAAAAATGTATTGTTTCTTTGTCTTACTGTACCTTTCTCTGAAAATGTGACTTGTTCAATGAGACTTTTGTAAATTATCAGAAGAAATTCTATAAATGAAATTACACATTGCAACAAATTAAAACAAAATGTCTATTTGTTGTATTAGAGACATAAATGTACAGTTTGTTGTTGTTGTTGTTTTTTTTTTTAAAGCTACAATTACAGTAGACATAATGGTTTGAAAGAGGACTTTTGGTATACTGAAGCCTGGTTTTGGTCAAATGTATTCATATCTGTAAACAGAAAATATTTAAAGATGCCACTCACATTTACCCTTGAAAGCAGGGTATATAAGAAAACTGGATATAAGTGGCTATAAATAGGATTGACTAAAAATTCATTTAATTTCTGTGCATCATTCTCTAACCCAAAATATTTCAGCACCTCAAATTATTTACTTGGTGTGGCCATTTTGTCACCCAATGGTTCATTTGCATTCGGATGTCTAGAAGAATCAACACTCAGACAAATTTGCAGTTTTTAGTTGTAAAAATAAAATGTTCCATCAAATCCGACATTTATGCCGACAGACTGAATGGCAGGTGGGTGTTGCGGTCTGCAGTGGTGTTGCTTTTGGGGTTTTTTTTTGGTTTTGACACCCAGTTAAAAATGAGTGAGGAACACCAACATTCATCGAGAGATCCTTCCAAATACGCTAAATGTTTGTAACGTTTTAAAAAGGAGTCTTTTTCTCAGAGAGTTTAGTGTGCAGTCAGGATAGACGCTTCGCCCGGCCAAAGATTTGCTCGCTTAAATGATGGATCATGTTCAAAACATGCAGCCAGACTGAGAAATGCATGATCTGTTTGACTCCCTGTGTCTTTAGCAATTCCTCAGACAGTCCAAAAACACGACTGTTAAGTGAACTGGTTACTCCAAGTTGCCCTTGGCTTTGTGTGCCATTAAGGTTCTTCTATTCAAAGAATAGAAACACTTTTCTTGGATTGCATGTCAGTTTGCTGAACACTGGTAAATAATTTAGCAGATTTCACTGAAGGATTTCTTCCTTTTGACCACAGCTGCACGATCCCTATAAAAGAACGACCCAAATAACCTTTTACTGTCCACCTGGCGAGTTCCCGCCATTAACTTTATAACAACTGATGTTCTTCCCGCATTTTTAAAATTAAGACTCCAGACTCTCGCATGATCAGTGCAAACGTAAAATATTTGATACATTTTACTGGCTCATGAAATTAAACAGCGACACAAACAGATTATAGCTTACATTCAAGTCAAAAAACACGATATTTAAACTCGTTGGTGAACGTAGCACACCGAGAAGTATTCTGAGGAAAATATAGTGTCGTCAAATGAAGCAGAACAGAATCCAAAAATACTGTAAATCTCACGTTAAAGCTTTTGAATTCAAAAAGAGCAAAAATATAAGGCATGTTGATCGAGCTCACATAAATGTTTATCACTTTCTGGTATTTAATCACAGAGCCTTTTTTAAAGTCATATTTCTACCTCACTGAATAAGATTTTGTTTATTATTGTACCCCCTACTGACTCCTTTGACAACAACGTGAGTTTCAGAGTAATTGAGTAATTATTATTATTATTATTATTATTGTTTGACAAGAACATGCTGTGTCTGTGGGCACACCTGTCAGAACTCCAGTCACCTCAATGGGAAGACCTGGCATAATATTGTAAATTTAACAACACAGTCTGTAATTTGAATAATTTCAAGCATTCAAATGTAACATGTCACTGTTTTGCTTTCCATGAAGGAGAGGCAAAATGATACAATCACAACCAACTAAAACTACTGACAATTTTAATATTTTCTGGCTCAAACTCTGATATTGACATCACTAAAAGATGTATTGGTTTAAAAAGTAACAAACGGCTCTTAGGTAGGAGAAAGAGTATGAATACATCTCAAAAAGACGCGTCAAAGAAACCCAGCATTTGCTTTCTTTGCAGCAAGTATGGGGATCAACAGGTGAGCGCGGTACAAATGCAGATGATCCTGACAGTTTCTTCTGATGTTTTTTTTTTTTCCTGCTGCCTGTAACATTTGTACCGGGTATCTGTTCTGTGTCTTCAGTCCAATTGGATTATAGCCGAGACAGAATACAGCTTTTACCTGGTATTCAGTTTAACAGTCTGAATTACCTGCATACAGTGGTGGGAAAATCTTTGGACATTTCCTACAAATATGGAAACGGCAAACTAAGGGGGACACCTCACAGCGCTTAAACTGGTTGCTTCTGAGGAAGACTTGAATAGTCTTCCTCAGATGTATCCATTCTACTCTTTCTCACACTTGAGCTTGATGTTAAAATTTTGCAGTTCGTAGCACCAAGTAAATCCTCAAAATCGTTTTTATGTCTGTTTCCCTTTACATGCATCGATAGATACGTTGAGAGGCCTGCATCTTTCAGACATGTCCCTGGACCCACACACCTGAAACTGCTTCAGTTTCCTGCAGTCAATCTCTATAGAGCTGTAAGCTAATATTGGAGCCAGGTGTGCTGAAGCAGAGCAACATCTAAAAGACCGCTGGTGTCGAGAAATATAAACTGTAAGTGTTGCAAAAGTGGCTTTTAAAGACAGCAAAGTCAAATGTCAGCACACTTGGTTCAAAAGCTGGATTAAGTCACATTCAAGTTTTAGTTCTTTTCACTTCTCAGGGCTGCTTCATCATGAACGGATGCGATTGTTTTTGCTCAAAAGTCACAGTAAAACACATTGACTGAAACAGGATCTCCACTCTTTAGATGAAGCCCATCTGACTGGAACAGAGGAAACAAACAGCCTGACTCACTGCAAAGAAATACAAAGTAAGACTGGCAGTTTCCTACTGATCCAAAATCAGCAAACACTTTTCTAAGTGAGGACTCTCATTCACAGCCGCTATTGTAAATGGCTTTATTTTGTTCTATAAACCAGGAATAGAGGAATCTCATCCAGTATGCAGCTCCATCAGCTGAAGTGAGGGAAAAGAGAAGGTAATGTTTCTGTAAAATAGATTCTTACTTAAGGATAAATGGGCCAGGTAGACAAAGAAACAAATGAAAAAAAAAAAATCCAATGGGCCATTTATTATTTTTATTAATATTTTTTTCCATAATCTTTGTTATGTTGCTGCATTGTTTGCAGCCGTAGGATTATTCATGGAAACGGAAACCCCGGAAATCAATTCTATTCTCCATCATCAAGCAAAGCTGTCTTCTTGAGCATCAAAAGGCAGAGAACAAAACAACATATTCCAAATGAAGCAGTGCAGCCTTCTCCCATCCTTCACAAATTCTGCAATGCCGTTCTTGTTTTCTCTTTTTATCACGCTCTCTTTGTGCCTCTCTGTTTTCTCCAAAATGCCGCTTTCTCTCTTCCTCTTGTTTTTTTGCTTTTTTTCTCCGGCGCGCGTCCCCAGTGAACACGTGGGTTGAAGGCTCGAAAGCGGCGGGCATTTTCTCCGCAACAAACGGTGAGGGCCACTACCGGTGTCAAGCCACCACACTCCGATCTGTGTCAGACACGAGGCGGGGTCGGAGGTGACTGCTGCAGAATTGAATGGTTCAGCGCTGCCATTTTGGGAACATAAGCCGAAGAAAGTGAAAGGACGACCTTTCTTTTCTCCCTTTTTAATGCTCCTCTCAATCTTGCCCAACCTCTGCTCCTGACTGCTCCATTCTTCTGACCCTTTTTTATCACCTCTACACCTCTGCCACACCAGTTGCGTTTTTTTCTTTTTCCCACTTTAGAAAAGAATAAAATGTGTCTCCACATTCATGTAACTGTACAATTTTTCATTGAACTTGCAGTGGGGGATACAAAGAGGCATATATACATGCCTATATGTGTGTGAGTTGAATCTCATCAACCAATCAAGTATGTCATACACAGCACTTTGCAAAGTTGTTTATTAGGAGTGGGAATCTTTTACTATCTCAAGATTGGATTTGATTCTGAATTTGGGGGCCACGATGTGATTCAAAATTAATATTCTGATTTTTTTTTCACGCAATCTATAGATGCACAAAAGAATTACAAGAAAAATAAATCTGATGTTTATCAGAACAAGACATTCAATGCACTTGTTCTGACGCACAGAACCGGTACGCAAACAATCGCAAACAAGTTTTTATTATCAGCACAAAAAGCAAACAAACAGCAGGTTATATAAGATGTTGAATTGAGAAAATCATAATGTCTGAGGAGATAACAAAGGCTGAAATATTAATGGAAGTTCAAGTGTATAATATTAAAGATAAATAATATGGAATTCAGTGTGATCAAATACAAATTCAAAATGTAGATAAAATAGATAACATAGATAAAATATATTTATAATTTGATAAATAGATGAATTAATTATTAAAGTTGAATTAAATGAGCTCAATCAATGAGTTTAAGATGGAGACTTTAGGGACCAACAGAACAGGTAAATGCAAATTTGATCAAATAATAATAATAATCTGGTTTTGCAAAACTAAGAAAGCACTGCTGCAATAATAAACTTTTTTTTTTTGGTCAAAGTGAAAAAAATAAATGAATCAAAAAATAGATGCTGTCTTTTGATGACACTTACCTTGTATGAATGTTGTCCATGAATGGACAAGAAGTGACCATGACTCCCTCTTTTAACACTCGGCAAAGTCCATTTTAAAACCAGAAGGCCATCTTTAAGAAAAAAGAGAGAAAAACAGAAGATGGAACAAAGCAGAAAACTGTGACATAGCAAAGAGAGAAAAACGGGATGACTGCTGGCAGTGTGAGAGCAACAAAACACACATAGCTCTTATTCTTCCGTATCTCAAAACAACCAACACATCCTCAGTTGTTCTGAGCCATGACTGAAAGAAAGGTAGGCCTAAAAGCCCACCAGAATGACTGTGTAGCTTAGCTTTTGATACCTACAAACCAAAAAGATGGGATCTGTAAATGAGTTAGTCCCTCCAGCATGACTTTTGTTTCATGTTTCCTTGACAAGCCACAGACTTTTCTTAAAGAGAGAAGGTAGATGGGTGAGGCCGTCTTGTAAAGCTTCTTTTTTTTTCTTTGCTCTTAAAGGGAGAGCTCAGGTGTTTAAGTTGAAGTTTCTGTTATGAGCAGATAAAGTTTTACCTTCAGTACAAAACTTTCTTAGCACCTTCACTTTGTATTCGTTGGACCCAGAGGTAGAACCTTGCAGGACAAGGCTTGTGTGAACGTGTTGCCCTTTGGGGACATAATAAAGCGAAGTTTGAATTTTAGCGAGTCGGACCTGGTTGGTAGCTTGAGAGGAACCAAGACCGACCCTGCAGTCTCAAAAACTTTAAAGAAGCTTGTGTGAATCACATTTTATGAGCCTTTAAACCTTCATATTTTCATTGAGTGGTTAAATTTACACAGTAGTCCACAGTGAGAGCTCAAAATGTGAAGCGTTTCCATTCAGACAGACAGACTTTTCTGTCTGTCTGAATGGAAAAGTGAAGTGGTCTGAGTATAAATTCACCAAATTAAACAAATCCAGGTTTTGGGTTTTTTTTTTGCTACAACTTTACAAGTTCTACTTTTGAACCATTGGGACATTTTTTAAAACTGGAGTAAAGGAGTGAAAGTACGTCACCCCTTCCCTCCCATTAGGCTAAAACTAATGGGGCCCATTAACTTTAACACATCACCATCTAATTGAGTTTATCTCAAATAAAGATTCAAAGTGAGGTTAATATTGCAGGTAAGATATTAACTTCTCATAGCCTTTTATTACTGGAAACGCTTTTAAAAAATAAAACATGACAGACTACCTCTTTCACCCTGTTATAGAAAGATTAAATGGGTAGAAAAATGATGATAAAGACACCAGTAATTATTGAATAAAGAAGTAAAAAATAGAAATTCTGAAGGCCAAAGTCCAAAACATTAAATCAAAAGAAGCAGAAAGACAACAATGAACTTAATTTGGGATGCTGAGTAAAAGAGAAATCAAATAACACTTGGATTTCTTTTGGATAGACTTTTCCAGGAAAGCTTGTGTTCACATAGAGACTGTTGAGAGAAGTTTGTTTTGTTTTTTTGTTTTTTTGTTAATCCCCATCAAATTTCTAACAGAAAAGCCAGTATCTCAGTGAACCTGATGTTTGCCTTTAACCCAAACAGGTGACTTATTTATTTTTTGCCTTGACTTTTATTTTTTTTTACAAGATCTTCAGCATTTAGGTGCGAGAAAGAGGAACATGGCCGCACACAACAAGGCACGGCGGACCTGCCTCTGAGTGCACACGCGCACACCCACGTCCACGGCACTTCCACCACCATCTCGAAAAGCAAAGCGTCGACTCGGGCTCGGCGCAAAGTTCGCCGAGGACAATCAATCAGCGATGAGGGATCTGTATATTTCTTCCATATTTCTTCCCTTTACCCTCTAGTGTCCTGAATGTTTAGACTGTTTTGACATCAACTGCATACATGAATGTGAATGAGGGAGATCTAAGTAAATCTGCTAATCATACACACACACACACCCTAAAAACCATGAGGGTGAAAACGCTGCTGGATGTTGTCAAAAGCTTCTCACCTCAGAAGCGATAAACAACAGCAGAGCCCTGTTTTGCTTTATCCTTTTCACTGTAAAGATCCAGTTTTGGCCAAACTGATCATCTGGTACTTCGCAGTTACAAAATGATCGCATGACTGCAAGCCTCATGTAAAAACAAAAACCCAAACCTCTAAATGGTTTCTTTTCTGCTTGACCATAAAGCTACTAAAAAGCGCAGCTCAAACTTCATCGCTTGCGTGTAAATCAGCTTTTGTGAGATAAATCTGCTGAGACTTCTTGCAAATCAGAAGGCAAAAAAAAAGAAGTAAAAACAGTCTTCAGTCACTGCACAACAGCCACGTTGTTTTTCAAAGCAGGGTATGCTTAAAATGTATATTTATTCATTGATTTTGATAATGCTAAAGTTTTCCACTGTATTATTGGAACATTCAAATGCAAACAAGAAGATGGCAGGTGGACAAAAGCAATAAAAGAGAAAAACTTTAAAAATAAAAAAGAATAAAAAGTGCAACAATAGAGCTGCGGGGCAAGAAATGCAGACAAAGGCTAAATTAGAATCCAAAACAGGCATAGCTAATCCTGCTAAACAAAACAACAAAAGAGGGCTGGTAAGTGACTGGTAGGAACAACAAGGAAGAGACAGAAGAGTAGAAATGCAGAGAGGACAGATCGACAAAAGAGAAAATCAAAGACGACAATGTGCAGTGATGGAAGAGAGTTTATAATACAAAAGAACATTTATTGACGTAAGCGCTATGAATATTGCAACATAGCAATTAAACAAATAAGCATAGTTTGACGTAATCACAAAATGTGCTTTACAAAAGCCTGTCAGATTCTGAGCAGGCAAAATTAAATACGGGGCGCTGCTAGCACACAGGCTTTGAAACCCAGAAACTCCACCTTGGGCCACACAAACTGAAACCTGTTGAAACTTTACCTCATAATTATGCACTGCTTTGTGTTGGTCCTTTAACATATATATACAATATATAAATACAATGACATTTGGGGCTGCAACGTGATAAAATCTAAATGGATAAATAAATAAAAATTCAAGAAAATCAACAGTTTTCTGAGATGATGCCTTCTGCTTTTACGAAGCCATGAATGTCATCAGATTATTTCAAAAATTAATCATCACCGGTTGTTTTTTTGTTTTTGTTTGTTTCTAGAAAAACAAGGCCAAAGTAGAAACTAATACATATGAAAACTGAACTCAGGCTGAAGGCAGTCTGGCAACAAGCTGCCAATTCATGGAAACTCTTCACTTGCTTGCGTTTTTAATTTTCTGATGAAAAGTCATTTTGCTGTTGGCCTGAGTGTCTCCGCGCTGCCGTCCTTTTCCCGGTTTCCACCGAGCTCTCGTGGATCAAGAAGGCGTCCTTTTTTTCAGCTCAACATTGTCGCTTCCCAAAACGTTCAGAGCTAAATTGAATCACTTTCAAATCGTTAATTTACTTCAAGAGGCGGCATTGAGGTAAATTAATGTGTTCCTTTTTACCAGGTCACGCAATTATCGCAACCCAGTCTCTTTCACCAATATTAGATATATATAGCTATCATATATCTATGATATATGTTTTAGTCTGGACTCTTTGTTTTCCCAGCACAATTTGATATAGGAATTTAAACAAAGCAAAAACTGTTTAACCGTTCAAACATATTCAGAAATAGAAAAAATTATAAGTGTTACTCAAGACACGGCTGCCTTTTGACCCAGCAAAAGGCCCCAAGTCTTTAATGTTTTCCTCAGCGAACACAGAACATCTGGGTTTGACTCAAAGTTCTTTATTGAAGGTGAAACACATCAACTGTGAAGCTGTGAGTTTCTGGGCTTCAATTCAAAAGTTTTTTTTTTCTTTTGAACGCTTTTCATTGCTCCTGTTTTATTCGTATTTATTTTTACATTCATCTTCATGTTTAAGAGAAACTCGTCGACTGCTTTTGACAGCAGCTGGGTGTCGGTGCTGAATAGTGTGGGGCTGTCTGGGCCGCGTGAGGGTTCAGGTTTTATAAGATGCGCGAAGTGACAAAAACACGAAGCACATAGAAGTCGGTCTTATCTTTACTACTTATGGCACACCCAAAGGATTGACAGAGTTGACACGTTAAGTTTTTTTTTTCTTTTTGGAAATTGTGTGCAAAGCATGCATTTAAAATGAGAACTACTGTATCGGTACGAAACAAAGTGTGTGTCAGGTATTGCCGTGTCCTTTGATTTCCCTCCATACGTGTCGACTGAGAAACTGTTGTGCTCCACAAAGCGCTCACAGAAATATAGAACTACTATTCATATAGGAAGTTGCCTTCAGACTGCATATATGTCAAACAAATTAAAAGAGTACAAAATGAATTATTTTTTAATCTTTCAGGCTGGATGTATATCATATAAACCAGGCTATTTATGATAACGGAGCAATCCCTTCGACGCTGCATTCCTTGTCTCTTCAGATGCCCATCAGCCTTTATGATTTCTCTTCTAAAAAAAGAAACAAGGAAAAAGAAATAAACGCTTGCATCGTTCACCAGCTCCTGTTCTGTGCTACGGAGGACAGACCACAGCAAGATTCAACAAGTGACATTGCGGCACGGTTGTGCAATACAGTCAGCGCTTTGATTTATTAGCAGGCGTCGGTGTGGTCTACGAAGGCAAATTAACTTCCAGTTACGAAACACAAAGGCTCCGCAGTCTCCAAATGAATTCCGCCGCGATAAGAGAATCTCACAGTGAAGGGGGTTATAGTGAATATTCAGTATTCAGTAGTGCAGTGTCATTTTCGCCAGTGGACCTTCTCATACATAATGCATCTAAATCATTGCATTTTTTTTCTCCTCCTTTCTGGGCTACAATACATTTTTCATCAAGTCAGTTAAATATTAAGCACTCTTATGTTTTCATATTCTCTTCCAAGGGGAATTTCAGTCCATATTGTTTTTTTTTGTTTTGTTTTTTTTTTTTTTTTTTTTTTTTTTGCTGTATCACTCGAGTGTCGTCAAGTCTTCCTTCGGTGCCTTCAGTGGTTGCAGTCTTTGTTTTGCTGGATAGATGCTTGATTGGTTAATGCTGAGACAATGATCAGCGAGGCAGGGAATCGATTCCAGAGATCATCAAAGCTCAGGGGCCATTGATTAATGAGAGGATTCGCCTCTGAACTGGAAGTTTGGCTTGCTCTAGTTTATTTGATTGGAAGTAGGAGCAGGCCTGTGAAGCTTCCCCCTCTGCCTCTGCTCGAAAAATGAAAACTCAGCTTTAAGTAATATAAAGATAAGTAGCTTGTTGCCAAGAGTGGCCAATTTGTTCCTTCTTGTCCCGTGTTTTTGGTAGTTTTGTTTATTTTGTTGTTCATTGCAGCTTCCTGTTACCATAACGTTAAGCACATCCACAAAATGTTCTTAATTTATGACCTGGACTTGTTGCACAAGTGCAGACAATCATAAAACAGGCAATAAGCATTACACTTTTTCGAACGCCATCATCAAGCAAATACACATCGGATATGTTGATCAATTTTGCATTCACCAGCGCCGCTCTAAACAGGTGGTGGTGGGAGGTTAGCCTTGATTTTAACGAGCTCAGTCTTTCAGCAGGTTTGCAGGTTTCTGCAGGTTTGCTGCAGATTTCTGGTGCATAGAAACTGAATGCTGCTACTTCAGCATCAAATAAAAAACAACAAAAGAAAAACCTTCTCATCTGGAGACTAATAATCTAACAGATACTTCATTCCAACCGGCTAATAGCAAAGATCCATTGTCTGTGCTACCGGGACTTTCGGGAGCTCGTGACCAAGCTGCTCCTGCTTTGCAATGTCGGCAACAGCAGGCAAAATGCTTTTGGTAAAGGCTGACTTAATGAGGAAAAACTAGCTTTTGGACAATATCTGACCTTAACGTTTTGACAATACGCCCAGATAAAAGCAAAGATCAGTCCAATAATCAAATATCTGTGCTGGGAGCCAGTTGGAACAGACCCCAACTTTAGCCCAGAACACTTAATCACCAGATTTGTGAAGCATGGAAGCCTTTTATGGGCACAACTGAAGGCCACATCTGGATGAGCCTCTGAATATAAACAGCCTTCATCATGGGCTTCAACTGCAGCCTTCCAAGGATGCATCCCCTGAGACGAGACAGACGCTTTGTTTTGATAAAACACTGGCAAAAATACAAAACAAAACAACAACTAAACAATGTACAAGTTAATTGTCGGTTGTTAATGTGAAACGCCCCAATTAAAAAACTCATTGCTGACTGAGAAGCCTGTTTCTTTGGTCTGGCTTTTCTAAAACAATGCTAGATGTGAGGGGGAGAAACAAACGAAAAAATAAATAAAAATCTTGAATTGTTTTTGTTTCGTTTCACTCTGCCAGTTCATTTGCCAGACTTGGAAAACACATTGCTTAAACACTATTTCCTCCTGGCCAAAAACAGTCACCACCTGGACAGGCAAATTAAATAGGAAACATTTAACTTAAAACGAAGTGCAGTGATCATTAATTTTCTGTTGGCAATGTGATTCTTTATTCCCTTAAAGAAAAAAGAAACATACCCATTCTCCGTTTCTATTTGCCATAAAGCACTTGTGTGGCTTCTTTGTTTGTTAAGTTTTTTTTTTGATGAGAAATTTATTGAAAGATGCATTTTACTTTTGATTGTCTGTGAACAAACTGAGCCAACGCCCCACTGCCACCGCCTAAGGTAGGCAATGTGGCTATTTTACTGCACTGAAGCACTTATCTCTGGAGATAATGCTGCAAGCTGGCACTATGGGTATCTTAATGTGTGTGTGTGTGTGTGTGGGGTGTGTGTGTGTGTGTGTGTGTGTGTGGGGGTGTGTGTGTGTGTGTGTGTGTGTGTGTAGGGGGGGTGTGTGGGGATGTGTGTGTGTGTGTGTGTGTGAGACAGAGAGTGCATGAGCAAGAGAGTGGTGGAATCAAGGGAAATGCTGTATACTATAGATTACTTAATGAGGTCAGTGCCTT